>NC_083582.1:26372963-26375463 GCF_027579695.1 Neoarius graeffei | reverse complement strand
TTCAACTCACCACCTCAAACTCTCTAGCGCCACCAACAGGTCAAATTCGCAGGTACATTTCTGCTTGTAACTTTTGAACCGTTGGTCTGATTTTCAAAAACTTGGTATCCCTGGAATCCTTGGGCCAAGCCGAATCCAACGCACCCCATGACGTCATTTCCGCCCATATATTTTTCCCGCCATTTTGAATTTTGTGAAAATCAATTAAAATGTTTCAACTCCCTCAATTTTTTACCAATTTCTCCCAAACTTGGAAGATAGCATAATTGGACCAACCTGCATAAAAGTTATACCCGGTGATTTGAATTTCACAAGCGTTTGGCCGTGGCAGCCAATCAAATTTGGCTGCAAAGACGCGAAACAGGAAGTGTGCTCATTTCTCGGCGGCCCTTTGGCCTATCTTAACGAAACTTGGTGGGATTATGCGCTACCCCTTCTCAAAGGGCCACAAAAAAGTTGGAACAAATTGGCCGCTAGGGGGCGCTATAACTAGGAAAAATGTCTTTTGGCTCATATCTCATGATGCGTTTGGCCTAGAAACAAAATTCCACTATGTCAGGAATTCTTGGCTGAAGACGAATCCATCGCAACCTATGACGTCATATTCTGCCTTGAGGATTTTCCGCCATTTTGAATTTTGTTAAAATCAATGAAATTCTATGGCAACGCATAGAACCGTCTGACTAGAGGTTTTTAAACTTGGCACACTGATTCTAGGCTGCCTCAAGGATCATGTCACCAACTTTCAACTCAACACCTCAAACTCTCTAGCGCCACCAACAGGTCAAAATCACATGTACATTTCTGCATGTTACTTTTGAACAATACGTCTGATCATCAAATTCTTAGTATCGCTGGGATGCTTGGCGCAAAAGGAATCCAACGCGCCCTGTCTCGTCATATTCCACCCAGTAGATTTTCCGCCATTTTGAATTATGTGAAAATCAATTAAAATGCTTCTCCTCCCTCAATTTTTGAACAATTTCTCCCAAACTTGGTAGATGGCAACTGGGGACTAAGCTGCATACAAAACTTACCCGGTTTTTAGAATTTCCTAAGCGTTTGGCCGTGGCAGCCAATCAAAATTGGAAGGCAGATGCAAAACAGGAAGTGTGCTCATTTCTCGGCCACCCTTTGGCGTATCTTAACGAAACTTGGTGGCATTATGCACCACGCCTCCCCAAAGGGCAGCAAAAAATTTGGAACAAATTGGCTGCTAGGGGGCGCTATAACTGGGAAAATGTCTTTTGGCTCATATCTCATGATGCGTTTTGGGTAGAAACAAAATTCCATTATCTCTGGAATCCATGCGTCAAGACGAATCCATCGCACCCTATGACGTCATATTCTGACTTGAGGTTTTTCCACCATTTTGAATTTTGTTAAAATCAATCAAATTCGATGGCAACCCATAGAACCATATGACTAGAGGTTTTCAAATTTGGCAGCCTGATTCTACGCTCCCTCAAGGGTCTTGTCGCCAAGGTTCAACTCACCACCTCAAACTCTCGAGCGCCACCAACAGGTCAAATTCGCAGGTACATTTCTGGTTGTTACTTTTGAACCATACGTCTGATCGTCAAAATCATAGGATCTCTGGAATGCCTTGGTGACATCGAATCCAACGCGCCCTGTCTCGTCATATTGCACCTGGTAGATTTTCCGCCATTTTGAATTATGTGAAAATCTATTAAAATGCTTCTTCTCCCTCAGTTTTTAACCAATTTCTCCCAAGCTTGGTAGATAGTAACTGTGGACGAAGCTGCAGAAGAATCTTACACGGATTTATGAATTTCATAAGCGTTTGGCCGTGGCAGCCAATCAAATTTGGCTCCTCAGACGCAAAAGAGGATGTGTGCTCACATCTCGGCCGCCCTTTGGCAGATCTTAATGAAACTTGGTGGCCTTTTGCCAGACGCCACCAGAAAGGTCCCCAAAAAACTTGGAACAACTTGGCAGCTAGGGGGCGCTATAACTAGGAAAAATTACTTTTGGCTCATATCTCATGATCTGTTTGGGCTAGAAACAAAATTCCACTATCTCTGGAATCCTTGGCTCAAGCCGAATCCATCGCAGCCTATGACGTCATATTTAGCCTTTACGATTTTCCGCCATTTTGAATTTTGTAAAAATCAATTAAAATGCTTCTCCTCCCTCAATTTTTCACCAATTTCTCCCAAACTTGGTAGATAGCAACTTTGGACTAAGCTGCACAAGGGCATTACCTGGCCCAAGTGCATTCTGCTGGCCTTCCGACTAGGCTCATATGTTGCTTGGCCCCCACATTGCTGCTTGCAGCTATATTTGGGGGCCAAGCAGCGAAGCTGCGAAGGCACCCATAGTGATTCTATTGTTTCTTATTATTATTATTATTATTATTATTATTATTATTATTATTATTATTATTCAGTCCACTTCCGCCTCTGCAAGTCTATGGCAGCCCATAGAACCGTCTGGTAAAAAGTTGTGAAATTTGGCACACTGATTCTAGACACCCTCA
>NC_083582.1:26362963-26367963 GCF_027579695.1 Neoarius graeffei | reverse complement strand
GAAAATTTAACTATCTCTGGAATCCATGGGTCAAGACGAATCCATCGCACCATATCACATCATATTCTGCCTTGAGGATTTTCCGCCATTTTGAATTTTGTTAAAATCAATGAAATTCTATGGCAACCCATAGAACCATCTGACTAGAGGTTTTCCAATTGGGCACCCTGATTCTAGGCTGCCTCAAGGTTCTTGTCAGCAAATTTCAACTCACCACCTCAAACTCTCTAGCGCCACCAACAGGTCAAAGTTGGAAGTACATTTCTGCTTGTTACTTTTGAACCGTACGGCTGATTGTCAAAATCTTAGTATTGCTGGAATCCATCGGTCAAACCGAATCCAACGTATCCTATCTCGTCATATTGCACCTGGTAGATTTTCCGCCATTTTGAATTTTGTTAAAATCATGTAAATTGCTACTCCTCCCTCAATTTCTGACCATATTTGCCCAGACTTGGTTGATAGCATCATTGGACCAAGTTGCACAAAAGTTATCCTCAGTCTTTTGAAATTTTTAAACTTTTTGGCCGCAGCAGCCAATGAAACTCAGCTGCGAAGACGTCAAACAGGATGTGAGCTCATATCTCGGCAGCCCTATGACATTTCTTAACCAAACTTGGTGGGATTATGCCCCACCCCTCCGCAAGCTCTCATACCAAATTTGGTGCACATTGGCCATTAGGGGGCGCTATAACTATACAAAATATATTTTGGCTCATATGTCATTGAGCTCATATGTCAGCAGTCTTCTAGCACACACACACACACACACACACACACACAGACACACACACACACCAAGTACACTTGAAGTAATTTCAGCCATCACAGTCAATCGAATTTGATGGTGAAGCCGCCGAACAACAAATGACCTTGTATCTCAGTCAAACGATGGTATATCGACATGAAACTTCTTGTGTGTGCTTGTGACCATCTGTCTGGCCCAAATGCATTCTGCGAGCCTGACGACTAGGCTCATAGGGTGCTTGGCCCCCTCATTGCTGCTTGCAGCTATATTTGGGGGCCAAGCAGCGAAGCTGCGAAGGCACCCATAGTGATTCTATTGTTTCTTATTATTATTATTCAGTCCACTTCCGCCTCTGCAAGTCTATGGCAGCCCATAGAACCGTCTGGTAAAAAGTTGTGAAATTTGGCACACTGATTCTAGACACTCTCAACATTCCTCTCAGCAAATTTCAGGCCTCTACCTCAAACCCTCTAGCGCCACCAGCAGGTCAAAGTCGCAGATACATTTCTGCTTGTAACTTTTGAACCGTTGGTCTGATTTTCAAAAACTTGGTATCCCTGGAATCCTTGGGCCAAGACGAATCCAACGCACCCCATGACGTCATTTTCCGCCCATATAGTTTTCCCGCCATTTTGAATTTTGTGAAAATCAATTAAAATGTTTCAACTCCCTCAATTTTTTACCAATTTCTCCCAAACTTGGAAGATAGCATAATTGGACCAACCTGCACAAAAGTTATACCCAGTGATTTGAATTTCACAAGCGTTTGCCCGTGGCAGCCAATCAAATTTGGCTGCGCAGATGCCAAACAGGAAGTGTGCTCATATCTCGGCCGCCCTTTGGAGTATCTTAACGAAACTTGGTGGCATTATGCCCCACCCATCCAAAAAGGGCCACAAAAAATTTGGAACAAATTGGCTGCTAGGGGGCGCTATAACTAGGAAAAATGACTTTTGGCTCATATCTCATGATGCCTTTTGGGTAGAAACAAAATTCCACTGCCTCTGGAATCCTTGCGTCAAGTCGAAACTATCGCACCCTATGACGTCATATTCTGACTTGAGGTTTTTCCACCATTTTGAATTTTGTTAAAATCAATGAAATTCGATGGCAACCCATAGAACCATATGACTAGAGGTTTTCAAATTTGGCAGCCTGATTCTACGCTCCCTCAAGGGTCTTGTCGCCAAGTTTCAACTCACCACCTCAAACTCTCTAGCGCCACCAACAGGTCAAATTCGCAGGTACATTTCTGCTTGTAACTTTTGAACCGTTGGTCTGATTTTCAAAAACTTGGTATCCCTGGAATCCTTGGGCCAAGCCGAATCCAACGCACCCCATGACGTCATTTCCGCCCATATATTTTTCCCGCCATTTTGAATTTTGTGAAAATCAATTAAAATGTTTCAACTCCCTCAATTTTTTACCAATTTCTCCCAAACTTGGAAGATAGCATAATTGGACCAACCTGCATAAAAGTTATACCCGGTGATTTGAATTTCACAAGCGTTTGGCCGTGGCAGCCAATCAAATTTGGCTGCAAAGACGCGAAACAGGAAGTGTGCTCATTTCTCGGCGGCCCTTTGGCCTATCTTAACGAAACTTGGTGGGATTATGCGCTACCCCTTCTCAAAGGGCCACAAAAAAGTTGGAACAAATTGGCCGCTAGGGGGCGCTATAACTAGGAAAAATGTCTTTTGGCTCATATCTCATGATGCGTTTGGCCTAGAAACAAAATTCCACTATGTCAGGAATTCTTGGCTGAAGACGAATCCATCGCAACCTATGACGTCATATTCTGCCTTGAGGATTTTCCGCCATTTTGAATTTTGTTAAAATCAATGAAATTCTATGGCAACGCATAGAACCGTCTGACTAGAGGTTTTTAAACTTGGCACACTGATTCTAGGCTGCCTCAAGGATCATGTCACCAACTTTCAACTCAACACCTCAAACTCTCTAGCGCCACCAACAGGTCAAAATCACATGTACATTTCTGCATGTTACTTTTGAACAATACGTCTGATCATCAAATTCTTAGTATCGCTGGGATGCTTGGCGCAAAAGGAATCCAACGCGCCCTGTCTCGTCATATTCCACCCAGTAGATTTTCCGCCATTTTGAATTATGTGAAAATCAATTAAAATGCTTCTCCTCCCTCAATTTTTGAACAATTTCTCCCAAACTTGGTAGATGGCAACTGGGGACTAAGCTGCATACAAAACTTACCCGGTTTTTAGAATTTCCTAAGCGTTTGGCCGTGGCAGCCAATCAAAATTGGAAGGCAGATGCAAAACAGGAAGTGTGCTCATTTCTCGGCCACCCTTTGGCGTATCTTAACGAAACTTGGTGGCATTATGCACCACGCCTCCCCAAAGGGCAGCAAAAAATTTGGAACAAATTGGCTGCTAGGGGGCGCTATAACTGGGAAAATGTCTTTTGGCTCATATCTCATGATGCGTTTTGGGTAGAAACAAAATTCCATTATCTCTGGAATCCATGCGTCAAGACGAATCCATCGCACCCTATGACGTCATATTCTGACTTGAGGTTTTTCCACCATTTTGAATTTTGTTAAAATCAATCAAATTCGATGGCAACCCATAGAACCATATGACTAGAGGTTTTCAAATTTGGCAGCCTGATTCTACGCTCCCTCAAGGGTCTTGTCGCCAAGGTTCAACTCACCACCTCAAACTCTCGAGCGCCACCAACAGGTCAAATTCGCAGGTACATTTCTGGTTGTTACTTTTGAACCATACGTCTGATCGTCAAAATCATAGGATCTCTGGAATGCCTTGGTGACATCGAATCCAACGCGCCCTGTCTCGTCATATTGCACCTGGTAGATTTTCCGCCATTTTGAATTATGTGAAAATCTATTAAAATGCTTCTTCTCCCTCAGTTTTTAACCAATTTCTCCCAAGCTTGGTAGATAGTAACTGTGGACGAAGCTGCAGAAGAATCTTACACGGATTTATGAATTTCATAAGCGTTTGGCCGTGGCAGCCAATCAAATTTGGCTCCTCAGACGCAAAAGAGGATGTGTGCTCACATCTCGGCCGCCCTTTGGCAGATCTTAATGAAACTTGGTGGCCTTTTGCCAGACGCCACCAGAAAGGTCCCCAAAAAACTTGGAACAACTTGGCAGCTAGGGGGCGCTATAACTAGGAAAAATTACTTTTGGCTCATATCTCATGATCTGTTTGGGCTAGAAACAAAATTCCACTATCTCTGGAATCCTTGGCTCAAGCCGAATCCATCGCAGCCTATGACGTCATATTTAGCCTTTACGATTTTCCGCCATTTTGAATTTTGTAAAAATCAATTAAAATGCTTCTCCTCCCTCAATTTTTCACCAATTTCTCCCAAACTTGGTAGATAGCAACTTTGGACTAAGCTGCACAAGGGCATTACCTGGCCCAAGTGCATTCTGCTGGCCTTCCGACTAGGCTCATATGTTGCTTGGCCCCCACATTGCTGCTTGCAGCTATATTTGGGGGCCAAGCAGCAAAGCTGCGAAGGCACCCATAGTGATTCTATTGTTTCTTATTATTATTATTATTATTATTATTATTATTATTATTATTATTCAGTCCACTTCCGCCTCTGCAAGTCTATGGCAGCCCATAGAACCGTCTGGTAAAAAGTTGTGAAATTTGGCACACTGATTCTAGACACTCTCAACATTCCTCTCACCAAATTTCAGGCCTCTACCTCAAACCCGTTAGCGCCACCAACAGGTCAAAGTCCCAGGTACATTTCTGCTTGTAACTTTTGAACCGTTGGTCTGATTTTCAAAAACTTGGTATCCCTGGAATCCTTGGGCCAAGACGAATCCAAAGCACCCCATGACGTCATTTCCCGCCCATATATTTTTCCCGCCATTTTGAATTTTGTGAAAATCAATTAAAATGTTTCAACTCCCTCAATTTTTTACCAATTTCTCCCAAACTTGGAAGATAGCATAATTGGACCAACCTGCACAAAAGTTATACCCGGTGATTTGAATTTCACAAGCGTTTGGCCGTGGCAGCCAATCAAACTTGGCTGCAAAGATGCGAAACAGGAAGTGTGCTCATTTCTCGGCCACCCTTTGGCGTATCTTAACGAAACTTGGTGCGTTTATGCAGCACCCCTCACGAAAGGGCCCCAAAAAATTTGGAACAAATTGGCTGCTAGGGGGCGCTATAACTAGGAAAAATGTCTTTTGGCTCATATCTCATGACTCGTTTTGGCTAGAAACAAAATT
>NC_083582.1:26347963-26350463 GCF_027579695.1 Neoarius graeffei | reverse complement strand
GAACAACTTGGCAGCTAGGGGGCGCTATAACTAGGAAAAATTACTTTTGGCTCATATCTCATGATCTGTTTGGGCTAGAAACAAAATTCCACTATCTCTGGAATCCTTGGCTCAAGCCGAATCCATCGCAGCCTATGACGTCATATTTAGCCTTTACGATTTTCCGCCATTTTGAATTTTGTAAAAATCAATTAAAATGCTTCTCCTCCCTCAATTTTTCACCAATTTCTCCCAAACTTGGTAGATAGCAACTTTGGACTAAGCTGCACAAGGGCATTACCTGGCCCAAGTGCATTCTGCTGGCCTTCCGACTAGGCTCATATGTTGCTTGGCCCCCACATTGCTGCTTGCAGCTATATTTGGGGGCCAAGCAGCAAAGCTGCGAAGGCACCCATAGTGATTCTATTGTTTCTTATTATTGGGGGCCAAGCAGCGAAGCTGCGAAGGCACCCATTTTGATTCTATTGTTTCTTATTATTATTATTCAGTCCACTTCCGCCTCTGCAAGTCTATGGCAGCCCATAGAACCGTCTGGTAAAAAGTTGTGAAATTTGGCAGACTGATTCTAGACATTCTCAACATTCCTCTCAGCAAATTTCAGGCCTCTGCCTCAAACCTTCTAGCGCCACCAACAGGTCAAAGTTGCAGGTACATTTCTGCTTGTAACTTTTGAACCGTTGGTCCGATTTTCAAAAACTTGGTATCCCTGTAATCCTTGGGCCAAGACGAATCCAAAGCACCCCATGACGTCATTTTCTGCCCATATAGTTTTCCCGCCATTTTGAATTTTGTGAAAATCAATTAAAATGCTACTCCTCCGTCAATTTTTGACCAATTTCTCCCAAACATGGAAAATAGCATAATTGGACCAACCTGCACAAAAGTTATACCCAGTATTTTGAATTTCATAATCGTTTGGCCGTGGCAGCCAATCAAAATCGGCTGCGCAGATGCAAAACAGGAAGTGCGCTCATATCTCGGCGGCCCTTTGGGCTCTCTTGACGAAACTTGGTGCGATTATGCCCCACCCCTTTCCAAACGCCCACAAAAAATTTGGAACAAATTGGCCGCTAGGTGGCACTATAACTAGGAAAAATGACTTTTGGCTCATATCTCATGATGCGTTTTGGGTAGAAACAAAATTCCACTATCGCTGGAATCCTTGGGTCAAGTCGAATCCATTGCACCCTATGATGTCATATACTGCCTTGAGGATTTTCCGCCATTTTGAATTTTGTTAAAATCAATGAAATTCTATGGCAGCCCATAGAACCGTCTGACGAGAGGTTGTGAAATTTGGCACACTGATTCTAGGCTGCCTCAAGGTCCTTGTCAGCAAATTTCAACTCGCCACCTCAAGCTCTCTAGTGCCACCAACAGGTCAAAGTTGAAAGTACATTTCTGCTTGTTACTTTTGAACCGTACGGCTGATTGTCAAACTCTTAGTATCTGTGGAATCCTTCGGTCAAAACGAATCCAACATGCCCTATGGCGTCATATTCCACCCGGTAGATTTTCCGCCATTTTGAATTTTTTGAAAATCAATTAAAATGCTTCTCCTCCCTCAATTTTTGACCAATTTCCCCCAAACTTGGTAGATAGCAACTTTGGACTAAACTGCACAAGGCGTTTACCCGATGTTTTGAATTTCATAAGGGTTTGGCCGTGGCAGCCAATCAAAATTGGCTGTGCAGACGCGAAACAGGAAGTGTGCTCATATCTCGGCCGCCCTTTGGCGTATCTTAACAATACTTGGTGGCATGATGCCCCACCCCTCCAAAAAGGTCCAAAAAAATTTTGGAACAAATTGGCCACTAGGGGGCGCTATAACTAGGAAAAAATATCGTCCAAAATTTCCCATTCATTTTCTATGGAATTAATTTTAAAAAAGCCACTTTTTCAATCCTCCACTGCTATGGCATGCTTTGACCTAGAGACATGATTCAAACTTCAAAACGTAGGAAAACTTCTCCTCTGTGGATCTGCCATTCAACTTTTTTGCTAGGGTCTCTACTTTTGGATCAGTCCCAGCTCAAACTCTGTGTGGGTGCCTGGACAAAAATCAGGCTTTATAATGGGTGTCTATTGCGTTACACACCAGTGGAGCTCAGGAATTTAGAGTGTAGACAGCCTGAAAAAAAAGCTCAAACTTTCACCTTTAAACTGTGATTTCAGCCACATTTCTCACTCTACACACACAATTTTCTCTAAAGTAGTAGCCACACTTGTCCTGATTCACACAATGTGTCTAGCTACACGATAGGATTTAGAGTTTTTGAATGAGAAGCCTGAAAGTAAGGAGAGGACAGGCGCGCTTCCCCATAGACTCCCATTATAAACGTGGCAGAAAAGTCACTCGTTTTTAACTCGCTCTAATGTCCTCATTTTTTACATTACAGACAAAAATTACATCAGTGTGTTCAGGAGACCCTTGTGGCACTCATTGTGAAAGAATTTTGTGACTATCTCCTTCCGTTTTCGTGTAAATCCCCGTTGTTTT
>NC_083582.1:26317963-26342963 GCF_027579695.1 Neoarius graeffei | reverse complement strand
CCTTTGGCCTATCTTGACGAAACTTGGTGGGATTATGCGATACCCCTTCTCAAAGGGCCCCAACAAAGTTGGAACAAATTGGCCGCTAGGGGGCGCTATAACTAGGAAAAATGTCTTTTGGCTCATATCTCATGATGCGTTTGGCCTAGAAACAAAATTCCACTATGTCAGGAATTCTTGGCTGAAGACGAATCCATCGCAACCTATGACGTCATATTCTGCCTTGAGGATTTTCCGCCATTTTGAATTTTGTTAAAATCAATGAAATTCTATGGCAACGCATAGAACCGTCTGACTAGAGGTTTTTAAACTTGGCACACTGATTCTAGGCTGCCTCAAGGATCATGTCACCAAATTTCAACTCAACACCTCAAACTCTCTAGCGCCACCAACAGGTCAAAATCACAGGTACATTTCTGCTTGTTACTTTTGAACAATACGTCTGATCATCAAATTCTTAGTATTGCTGGGATGCTTGGCTCAAAAGGAATCCAACGCGCCCTGTCTCGTCATATTCCACCCAGTAGATTTTCTGCCATTTTGAATTATGTGAAAATCAATTAAAATGCTTCTCCTCCCTCAATTTTTGAAGAATTTTTCCCAAACTTGGGACATGGCAACTGGGGACTAAGCTGCATAAAAATCTTACCCGGTTTTTAGAATTTCCTAAGCGTTTAGCCGTGGCAGCCAATCAAAATTGGAAGGCAGATGCAAAACAGGAAGTGTGCTCATTTCTTGGCCACCCTTTGGCGTATCTTAACGAATCTTGGTGGCATTATGCACCACGCCTCCCCAAAGGGCAGCATAAAATTTGGAACAAATTGGCTGCTAGGGGGCGCTATAACTGGGAAAAATGTCTTTTGGCTCATATCTCATGATGCGTTTTGGGTAGAAACAAAATTCCATTATCTCTGGAATCCATGCGTCAAGACGAATCCATCGCACCCTATGACGTCATATTCTGCCTTGTGGATTTTCCGCCATTTTGAATTTTGTTAAAATCAATGAAATTCTATGGCAACGCATAGAACCGTCTGACTAGAGGTTTTTAAACTTGGCACACTGATTCTAGGCTGCCTCAAGGATCATGTCACCAAATTTCAACTCAACACCTCAAACTCTCTAGCGCCACCAACAGGTCAAAATCACAGGTACATTTCTGCTTGTTACTTTTGAACAATATGTCTGATCATCAAATTCTTAGTATCGCTGGGATGCTTGGCTCAAAAGGAATCCAACGCGCCCTGTGTCGTCATATTCCACCCAGTAGATTTTCCGCCATTTTGAATTATGTGAAAATCAATTAAAATGCTTCTCCTCCCTCAATTTTTGAAGAATTTCTCCCAATCTTGGTAGATCGCAACTGGGGACTAAGCTGCATAAAAAACTTACCCGGTTTTTAGAATTTCCTAAGCGTTTAGCCGTGGCAGCCAATCAAAATTGGAAGGCAGATGCAAAACAGGAAGTGTGCTCATTTCTCGGCCACCCTTTGGCGTATCTTAACGAAACTTGGTGGCATTATGCACCACGCCTCTCCAAAGGGCAGCAAAAAATTTGGAACAAATTGGCTGCTAGGGGGCGCTATAACTGGGAAAAATGTCTTTTGGCTCATATCTCATGATGCGTTTTGGGTAGAAACAAAATTCCATTATCTCTGGAATCCATGCGTCAAGACGAATCCATCGCACCCTATGACGTCATATTCTGACTTGAGGTTTTTCCACCATTTTGAATTTTGTTAAAATCAATGAAATTCGATGGCAACCCATAGAACCATATGACTAGAGGTTTTCAAATTTGGCAGCCTGATTCTACGCTCCCTCAAGGGTCTTGTCGCCAAGTTTGAACTCACCACCTCAAACTCTCTAGCGCCACCAACAGGTCAAATTCGCAGGTACATTTCTGCTTGTTACTTTTGAACCATACGTCTGATCGTCAAAATTTTAGGATCTCTGGAATGCCTTGGAGACATCGAATCCAACGCGCCCTGTCTCGTCATATTGCACCTGGTAGATTTTCCGCCATTTTGAATTATGTGAAAATCTATTAAAATGCTTCTTCTCCCTCAGTTTTTGACCAATTTCTCCCAACCTTGGTACATAGTAACTGTGGACGAAGCTGCACAAGAATCTTACACGGATTTATGAATTTCATAAGCGTTTGGCAGTGGCAGCCAATCAAATTTGGCTCCTCAGACGCAAAAGAGGATGTGTGCTCACATCTCGGCCGCCCTTTGGCAGATCTTAATGAAACTTGGTGGCCTTTTGCCAGACGCCACCAGAAAGGTCCCCAAAAAACTTGGAACAACTTGGCAGCTAGGGGGCGCTATAACTAGGAAAAATTACTTTTGGCTCATATCTCATGATCTGTTTGGGCTAGAAACAAAATTCCACTATCTCTGGAATCCTTGGCTCAAGCCGAATCCATCGCAGCCTATGACGTCATATTTAGCCTTTACGATTTTCCGCCATTTTGAATTTTGAAAAAATCAATTAAAAAGCTTCTCCTCCCTCAATTTTTCACCAATTTCTCCCAAACTTGGTAGATAGCAACTTTGGACTAAGCTGCACAAGGGCATTACCTGGCCCAAGTGCATTCTGCTGGCCTTCCGACTAGGCTCATAAGTTGCTTGGCCCCCACATTGCTGCTTGCAGCTATATTTGGGGGCCAAGCAGCGAAGCTGCGAAGGCACCCATAGTGATTCTACTGTTTCTTATTATTATTATTATTATTATTATTATTATTATTATTATTCAACGTTCTTCCGCCTCTGCAAGTCTATGGCAGCCCATAGAACCGTCTGGTAAAAAGTTGGGAAATTTTGCACACTGATTCTAGACAGTGTCAACATTAATCTCAGCGAATTTCAGGCCTCTACCTCAAACACTTTAGCGCCACCAACAGGTCAAAGTTGCAGGTACATTTCTGCTTGTAACTTTTGAACCGTTGGTCCTATTTTCAAAAACCTGGTATCCCTGGAGTCCTTGGGTCAAGACGAATCCAACGGACCCCATGACGTCATTTTCCGCCCATTTAGTTTTCCCGCCATTTTGAATTTTGTGAAAATCACTTAAAACGCTTCTCCTCCCTCAATTTTTGAACAATTTCTCCCAAACTTGGTAAATCGCAACTTTGGACTAAGCTTCACAGGAAACATACCCGGTTTTTAGAATTTCTTAAGCGTTTGGCCGTGGCAGCCAATCAAATTTGGCTGCGAAGACGCAAAACAGGAAGTGTGCTCATATCTCGGCCGCCCTTTGGCGTATCTTAATGAAACTTGGTGGCCTTATGCAACACCCCTCCCCAAAGGGCACCAACAAATTTGGAACAAATTGGCTGCTAGGGGGCGCTTTAACTAGGAAAAATGTCTTTTGGCTCATATCTCATGATACGTTTGGGCTAGAAACAAAATTCCACTATGTCAGGAATCTGTGGCTCAAAACGAATCCATTGCACCCTATGACGTCACTATCTGCCTTGAGGATTTTCCGCCATTTTGAATTTTGTTAAAATCAATGAAATTCTATGGCAACGCATAGAGCCGTCTGATTAGAGGTTTTTAAACTTGGCACACTGATTCTAGGCTGCCTCAAGGATCTTGTCACCAAATTTCAACTCAGCACCTCAAACTCTCTAGCGCCACCAACAGGTCAAAATCGCGGGTACATTTCTGCTTGTAACTTTTGAACCATACGTCTGATCATCAAAATCTTAGTAGTGCTGGAATGCTTGGGTCAAAAGGAATCCAACGCACCCTGTCTCGTCATATTCCACCCAGGAGATTTTCCGCCATTTTGAATTATGTGAAAATCAATTAAAATGCTTCTCCTCCCTCAATTTTTGACCAATTTCTCCCAAACTTGGTACATGGCAACTGGGGACGAAGCTGCACAAGAAACATACCCGGTTTTTAGAATTTCCTAAGCGTTTGGCCGTGGCAGCCAATCAAAATTGGCTGGCAGATGCAAAACAGGAAGTGTGCTCATTTCTCGGCCAACCTTTGGCGTATCTTAACAAAACTTGGTGGCTTTATGCAACACCCCTCCCCAAAGGGCAGCAAAAAATTTGGAACAAATTGGCTGCTAGGGGGCGCTATAACTAGGAAAAATGTCTTTTGGCTCATATCTCATGATGCGCTTTGGCTAGAAACAAAATTCCACTATGTCAGGAATCCTTGGGTCAAGACGAATCCATTGCACCATATGACGTCATATTCTGACTTGAGGATTTTCCGCCATTTTGAATTTTGTTAAAATCAATGAAATTCTATGGCAACGCATAGAACCGTCTGACTAGAGGCTTTTAAACTTGGCACACTGATTCTAGGCTGCCTCAAGGATCTTGTCACCAAATTTCAACTCAGCACCTCAAACTCTCTAGCGCCACCAACAGGTCAAAGTTGCAGGTACATTTCTGCTTGTAACTTTTGAACCGTTGGTCCGATTTTCAAAAACTTGGTATCCCTGGAGTCCTTGGGTCAAGACGAATCCAACGGACCCCATGACGTCATTTTCCGCCCATATAGTTTTCCCGCCATTTTGAATTTTGTGAAAATCACTTAAAACGCTTCTCCTCCCTCAATTTTTGAACAATTTCTCCCAAACTTGGTAAATCGCAACTTTGGACTAAGCTTCACAGGAAACTTACCCGGTTTTTAGAATTTCTTAAGCGTTTGGCCGTGGCAGCCAATCAAATTTGGCTGCGACGACGCATAACAGGAAGTGTGCTCATATCTCGGCCACCCTTTGGCGTATCTTAATGAAACTTGGTGGCGTTATGCAACACCCCTCCCCAAAGGGCAACAACAAATTTGGAACACATTGGCTGCTAGGGGGCGCTATAACTAGCAAAAATGTCTTTTGGCTCATATCTCATGATGCGTTTGGGCTAGAAACAAAATTCCACTATGTCAGGAATCTGTGGCTCAAAACGAATCCATCGCACCCTATGACGTCACTTTCTGCCTTGGGGATTTTCCGCCATTTTGAATTTTGTTAAAATCAATGAAATTCGATGGCACCCCATAGAACCGTATGACTAGAGGTTTTCAAATTTGGCAGACTGATTCTTGGCTCCCTCAAGGGTCTTGTTACCAAATTTCAACTCAGCACCTCAGACTCTCTAGCGCCACCAACAGGTCAAATTCGCAGGTACATTTCTGCCTGTTACTTTTGAACCATACATCTGATCGTCAAAACCTTAGAATCTCTGAAATGGTTGGATCACACCGAATCCAACGCGCCCTGTCGCGTCATATTGCGCCTGGTAGATTTTCCGCCATTTTGAATTATGTGGAAATCAATTAAAATGCTTCTTCTCCCTCAGTTTTTGACCAATTTCTCCCAAACTTGGTAGACAGCAACTGTGCACGACGCTGCACAAGAATCTTACACGGATTCTCGAATTTCATAAGGGTTTGGCCGTGGCAGCCAATCAAATTTGGCTGCACAGATGCGAAAGAGGATGTGTGCTCACATCTCGGCCTCCCTTTAGGCTATCTTAACGAAACTTGGTGGCATTATGCCAGACACCACCACAAAGGTCCCCAAAAAACTTGGAACAACTTGGCTGCTAGGGGGCGCTATAACTAGGAAAAATGACTTTTGGCTCATATCTCATGATGCCTTTGGGCTAGAAACAAAATTCCACTATCTCTGGAATCCTTGGCTCAAGCCGAATCCATCGCAGCCTATGGCTTCATATTCAGCCTTTAGGATTTTCTGCCATTTTGAATTTTGTAAAAATCAATTAAAATGCTTCTTCTCCCTCAATTTTTCGCCAATTTCTCCCAAACTTGGTAGATAGCAACTTTGGACTAAGCTGCACAAGGGCATTACCTGGCCCAAGTGCATTCTGCTGGCCTTCCGACTAGGCTCATATGCTGCTTGGCCCCCACATTGCTGCTTGCAGCTATATTTATTATTGGGGGCCAAGCAGCGAAGCTGCGAAGGCACCCATAGTGATTCTATTGTTTCTTATTATTATTATTATTATTATTATTATTATTATTATTATTATTATTATTCAGTCCACTTCCGCCTCTGCAAGTCTATGGCAGCCCATAGAACCGTCTGGTAAAAAGTTTTGAAATTTGGCACACTGATTCTAGACAGTCTCAACATTCCTCTCAGCAAATTTCAGGCCTCTGTCTCAAAGCCTCTAGCGCCACCAACAGGTCAAAGTTGCAGGTACATTTCTGCTTGTAACTTTTGAACCGTTGGTCTGATTTTCAAAACCTTGGTATCCCTGGAATCCTTGGGCCAAGACGAATCCAACGCACCCCATGACGTCATTTACCGCCCATATAGTTTTCCCGCCATTTTGAATTTTGTGAAAATCAATTAAAATGTTTCAACTCCCTCAATTTTTTACCAATTTCTGCCAAACTTGGAAGATAGCATAATTGGACCAACCTGCACAAAAGTTATACCCGGTGATTTGAATTTCATAAGCGTTTGGCCGTGGCAGCCAATCAAATTTGGCTGCGCAGATGCAAAACAGGAAGTGCACTCATATCTCGGTGGCCCTTTGGCCTCTCTTGACGAAACTTGGTGGCATTATGCGAAACCCCTTCCCAAAGGGCCACAAAAAATTTGGCCCAAATTGGACGCTAGGGGGCGCTATAACTAGGAAAAATGTCTTTTGGCTCATATCTCATGATGCGTTTTGGCTAGAAAGAAAATTCAACTATATCTGGAATCCATGGGTCAAGACGAATCCATCGCATCCTATGACGTCATATTCTGCCTTGAGGATTTTCCGCCATTTTGAATTTTGTTAAAATCAATGAAATTCTATGGCAACACATAGAACCATCTGACTAGAGGTTTTTAAACTTGGTACACTGATTCTAGGCTGCCTCAAGGATCTTGTCACCAAATTTCAACTCAGCACCTCAAAGTCTCTAGCGCCACCAACAGGTCAAAGTCGCAGGTACATTTCTGCTTGTTACTTTTGAACCATACGTCTGATCATCAAAATCTTAGTATCGCTGGAATGCTTGGGTCAGACCGACTACAACGCACCCTGTCTCGTCATATCACACCCAGTAGATTTTCCGCCATTTTGAATTATGTGAAAATCAATTAAAATGCTTCTCCTCCCTCAATTTTTGAACAATTTCTCCCAAACTTGGTAGCTGGCAACTGGGGACTAATCTGCACAAGAAACTTACCCGGTAATTAGAATTTCCTAAGCGTTTGGCTGTGGCAGCCAATCAAATTTGGCTTGCAGATGCAAAACAGGAAGTGTGCTCATTTCTCGGCCACCCTTTGGCCTATCTTAACAAAACTTGGTGGCCTTATGCAGCACCCCTCCCCAAAGGGCAGCAAAAAATTTGGAACAAATTGGCTGCTAGGGGGCGCTATAACTAGGAAAAATGTCTTTTGGCTCATATCTCATGATGCGTTTTGGGTAGAAACAAAATTCTACTATCTCTGGAATCCATGGGTCAAGACGAATGCATCGCACCCTATGCCGTCATATTCTGCCTTGAGGATTTTCCGCCATTTTGAAATTTGTTAAAATCAATGAAATTAGATGGCAACCCATAGAACCGTATGACTAGAGGTTTTCAAATTTTTCAGACTGATTCTAGGCTCCCTCAAGGGTCTTGTCACCAAATTTCAACTCACCACCTCAAACTCTCTAGCGCCACCAACAGGTCAAATTCGCAGGTACATTTCTGGTTGTTACTTTTGGAACATACGTCTGATCGTCAAAATCTTAGTCTTTCTGGAATGCTTCCGTCAAAATGAATCCAACGCGCCCTGTTTCGTCATATTGCACCTGGTAGATTTTCCGCCATTTTGAATTATGTGAAAATCAATTAAAATGCTACTCCTCCCTCAGTTTTTGACCATTTTCTCCCAAATTTGGTCCATAGCAACTGTGGATGAACCTGCACAAGAGTCTTACACGGATTTTCGAATTTCATAAGCGTTTGGCCGTGGCAGCCAATCAAATTTGGCTGCACAGACGCGAAAGAGGATGTGTGCTCACATCTCGGCCGCACTTTGGCAGATCTTAACGAAACTTGGTGGCATTATGCTAGACACAACCAGAAAGGTCCCCAAAAAACTTGGACCAACTTGGCCGCTAGGGGGCGCTATAACTAGCAAAAACGAATTTTGGCTCATATCTCATGATACGTTTGGGCTAGAAACAAAATTCCACTAGCTCTGGAATCCTTGGCTCAAGCCGAATCCATCGCACCCTATCACGTCATATTCACCCTTTAGGATTTTCCGCCATTTTGAATTTTGTAAAAATCAATTAAAATGCTTCTCCTCCCTCAATTTTTCACCAATTTCTCCCAAACTTGGTAGATAGCAACTTTGGACTAAGCTCCACAAGGGCATTACCTGTCCCAAGTGCATTCTGCTGGCCTTACGACTCGGCCCATATGCTGCGTGGCCCCCACATTGCTGCTTGCAGCTATATTTATTATTATTATTATTATTATTATTCAGTCCACTTCCGCCTCTGCAAGTCTATGGCAGCCCATAGAACCGTCTGGTAAAAAGTTGTGAAATTTGGCACACTGATTCTAGACACTCTCAACATTCCTCTCACCAAATTTCAGGCCTCTACCTCAAACCCGTTAGCGCCACCAACAGGTCAAAGTCCCAGGTACATTTCTGCTTGTAACTTTTGAACCGTTGGTCTGATTTTCAAAAACTTGGTATCCCTGGAATCCTTGGGCCAAGACGAATCCAACGCACCCCATGACGTCATTTCCCGCCCATATATTTTTCCCGCCATTTTGAATTTTGTGAAAATCAATTAAAATGTTTCAACTCCCTCAATTTTTTACCAATTTCTCCCAAACTTGGAAGATAGCATAATTGGACCAACCTGCACAAAAGTTATACCCGGTGATTTGAATTTCACAAGCGTTTGGCCGTGGCAGCCAATCAAACTTGGCTGCAAAGATGCGAAACAGGAAGTGTGCTCATTTCTCGGACACCCTTTGGCGTATCTTAACGAAACTTGGTGCCTTTATGCAGCACCCCTCCCGAAAGGGCCCCAAAAAATTTGGAACAAATTGGCTGCTAGGGGGCGCTATAACTAGGAAAAATGTCTTTTGGCTCATATCTCATGACTCGTTTTGGCTAGAAACAAAATTCCACTATGGCAGGAATCCTTGGCTCAAGACGAATCCATCGCACCCTATGACGTCATATTCTGCCTTGAGGATTTTCCGCCATTTTGAATTTTGTTAAAATCAGTGAAATTCTATGGCAACGCATAGAACCGTCTGACTAGAGGTTTTTAAACTTGGCACACTGATTCTAGGCTCCCTCAAGGATCTTGTCACCAAATTTCAACTCAGCACCTCAAACTCTCTAGCGCCACCAACAGGTCAAAGTTGCAAGTACACTTCTGCTTGTTACTTTTGAACCATACGTCTGATCATCAAAATCTTAGTATCGCTGGAATACTTGGGTCACCACGAATCCAGGGGCCCTGTCTCGTCATATTCCACCCAGGAGATTTTCCGCCATTTTGAATTATGTGAAAATCAATTAAAATGCTTCTCCTCCCACAATTTTTGAAGAATTTCTCCCAAACTTGGTACATGGCAACTGGGGACTAAGCTGCACAAGAAACATACCCGGTTTTTAGAATTTCTTAAGCGTTTGGCCGTGGCAGCCAATCAAATTTGGCTGGCAGATGCAAGACAGGAAGTGTGCTCATTTCTCGGCGAACCTTTGGCGTATCTTAACGAAACTTGGTGGCTTTATGCAACACCCCTCCCCAAAGAGCAGCAAAAAATTTGGAACAAATTGGCTGCTAGGGGGCGCTATAACTAGGAAAAATGTCTTTTGGCTCATATCTCATGATGCGTTTTGCCTAGAAACAAAATTCCACTATGTCAGGAATCCTTGGCTCAAGCCGAATCCACCGCACCCTATGACGTCATATTCTGCCTTGAGGATTTTCCACCATTTTGAATTTTGTTAAAATCAATGAAATTCTATGGCAATGCATAGAACCGTCTGACTAGAGGTTTTTAAACTTGGCACACTGATTCTAGGCTGCCTCAAGGATCTTGTCACCAAATTTCAACTCAGCAACTCAAACTCTCTAGCGCCACCGACAGGTCAAAATTGCAGGTACATTTCTGCTTGTTACTTTTGAACCATACGTCTGATCATCAAATTCTTAGTGTGGCTGGAATGCTTGGGTCAAAAGGAATCCAAAGGGCCCTGTCTCCTCATATTCCACCCAGTAGATTTTCCGCCATTTTGAATTATGTGAAAATCAATTAAAATGCTTCTCCTCCCTCAATTTTTGGAAAATTTCTCCCAAACGTGGTACATGGCAACTGGGGCCTAAGCTGCACAAGAAATATGCCCGGTTTTTAGAATTTCTTAAGCGTTTGGCCGTGGCAGCCAATCAAATTTGGCTGGCATATGCAAAACAGGAAGTTTGCTCATTTCTCGGCCACCCTTTGGCGTATCTTAACGAAACTGGGTGGCTTTATGCAGCACCCCTCCCCAAAGGGCAGCAAAAAATTTGGACCAAATTGGCTGCTAGGGGGCGCTATAACTAGGAAAAATGTCTTTAGGCTCATATCTCATGATGCGTTTTGGCTAGAAACAAAATTCCACTATGTCAGGAATCCTTGGCTCAAGACGAACTCATCGCACCCTATGACGTCATATTCTGCCTTGAGGATTTTCCACCATTTTGAATTTTGTTAAAATCAATGAAATTCTATGGCAATGCATAGAACCGTCTGACTAGAGGTTTTTAAACTTGGCACACTGATTCTAGGCTGCCTCAAGGATCTTGTCACCAAATTTCAACTCAGCACCACAAACTCTCTAGCGCCACCAACAGGTCAAAATTGCAGGTACATTTCTGCTTGTTACTTTTGAACCATACGTCTGATCATCAAATTCTTAGTGTGGCTGGAATGCTTGGGTCAAAAGGAATCCAACGCACCCTGTTTCATCATGTTCCACCCAGTAGATTTTCCGCCATTTTGAATTATGTGAAAATCAATTAAAATGCTTCTCCTCCCTCAATTTTTGACCAATTTCTCCCAAACTTGGTAGATGGCACCTGGGGACTAAGCTGCATAAAATACTTACCCGCTTTTTAGAATTTCCTAAGCGTTTGGCCGTGGCAGCCAATCAAATTTGGATGGCAGATGCAAAACAGGAAGTGTGCTCATTTCTCAGCCACCCTTTGGCGTATCTTAACGAAAGTTGGTCGCATTATGCAGGACGCCTCCCCAAAGGGCTGCAAAAAATTTGGAACAAATTGGCTGCTAGGGGGCGCTATAACTGGGAAAAATGTCTTTTGGCTCATATCTCATGATGACTTTTGGGTAGAAACAAAATTTCATGATCTCTGGAATCCATGGGTCAAGACGAATCCATCGCACCCTATGACGTCATATTCTGACTTGAGGATTTTCCGCCATTTTGAATTTTGTTAAAATCAATGAAAGTCGATGGCAACGCATAGAACCATCTGACTAGAGGTTTTTAAACTTGGCACACTGATTCTAGGCTGCCTCAAGGATCATGTCACCAAATTTCAACTCAGCACCTCAAACTCTCTAGCGCCACCAACAGGTCAAAGTCGCAGGTACATTTCTGCTTGTTTCTTTTGAACCATACATCTGATCATCAGACTCTTACGACCGCTGGAATGCGTGGGCCAAACCGAATCCAACGTGCCCTGTCTCGTCATATTCCACCCAGTAGATTTTCCCCCATTTTGAATTATGTGAAAATCACTTGAAATGGTTCTCCTCCCTCAATTTTTGAACAATTTCTCCCAAACTTGGTACATGGCAACTGGGGAAGAAGCTGCACAAGAAGCCTACCCGATTTTTAGAATTTCATAAGCGTTTGGCCGTGTCAGCCAATCAAAATTGGATGGCAGATGCAAAACATGAAGTGTGCTCATTTCTCGGCCACCCTTTGGCGTATCTTAAGAAAACTTGGTGGGATTATGCAGCACCACTCCCCAAAGGGGAGCAAAAAATTTGGAGCAAATTGGCTGCTAGGGGGCGCTATAACTAGGAAAAATGTCTTTTGGCTCATATCTCATGATGCGTTTTGGGTAGAAACAAAATTCCACTATCTCTGGAATCCATGGCTCAAGCCGAATCCAACGCACCCTATTACGTCATATTCTGCCTTGAGGATTTTCTGCCATTTTGAATTTTGTTAAAATCAATGATATTCTATGGCAACGCATAGAACCATCTGACTAGAGGTTTTTAAACTTGGCAGACTGATTCTAGGCTTCCTCAAGGATCTTGTCACCAAATTTCAACTCAGCACCTCAAACTCTCTAGCGCCACCAACAGGTCAAAGTCGCAGTTTTGGAAGCTCACACACACACACACACTCACTCACTCACTCACTCACTCACTCTCTCACACACACTCACTCTCTCTCTCACACACACACTCACTCTCTCTATCACACACACACTCACTCACTCTCTCTCACACACACACACGCACTCACTCACACACACACACACACACACACACACACACACACACACACACACACACACACACTCTCTCATGCACACTCTCTCTCACACACACACACACACACACACACACACACACACACACACACCTAGTACACTTGAAGTAATTTCAGCCATCACAGTCAATCGAATTTGATGGTGAAGCCACCAAACAGCAAATGACCTTGTATCTCAGTCAAACGATGGTATATCGACATGAAACTTCTTGTGGGTGCTCGTGACCATCTGTCTGGCCCAAATGCATTCTGCGAGCCTGACGACTAGGCTCATAGGCTGCTTGGCCCACTCATTGCTGCTTGCAGCTATATTTGGGGGCCAAGCAGCGAAGCTGCGAAGGCACCCATAGTGATTCTATTGTTTCTTATTATTATTATTATTATTATTATTATTATTATTATTATTATTATTCAGTCCACTTCCGCCTCTGCAAGTCTATGGCAGCCCATAGAACCGTCTGGTAAAAAGTTGTGAAATTTGGCATACTGATTCTAGACACTCTCAACATTCCTCTCAGCAAATTTCAGGCCTCTACCTCAAACCCGTTAGCGCCACCAACAGGTCAAAATCCCATGTACATTTCTGCTTGTAACTTTTGAACCGTTGGTCTGATTTTCAAAAACTTGGTATCCGTGGAATCCTTGGGCCAAGACGAATCCAACGCACCCCATGACGTCATTTGCGCCCATATATTATTCCCGCCATTTTGAATTTTGTGAAAATCAATTAAAATGTTTCAACTCCCTCAATTTTTTACCAATTTCTCCCAAACTTGGAAGATAGCATAATTGGACCAACCTGCACAAAAGTTATACCCGGGGATTTGAATTTCACAAGCGTTTGGCCGTGGCAGCCAATCAAATTTGGCTGCGAAGACGCGAAACAGGAAGTGTGCTCATATCTCGGCGGCCCTTTGGCCTATCTTGACGAAACTTGGTGGGATTATGCGCTACCCCTTCTCAAAGGGCCACAAAAAAGGTGGAACAAATTGGCCGCTAGGGGGCGCTATAACTAGGAAAAATGTCTTTTGGCTCATATCTCATGATGCGTTTGGCCTAGAAAGAAAATTCCACTACGTCAGGAATTCTTGGCTGAAGCCGAATCCATCGCAACCTATGACGTCATATTCTGCCTTGAGGATTTTCCGCCATTTTGAATTTTGTTAAAATCAATGAAATTCTATGGCAACGCATAGAACCGTCTGACTAGAGGTTTTTAAACTTGGCACACTGATTCTAGGCTGCCTCAAGGATCATGTCACCAAATTTCAACTCAACACCTCAAACTCTCTAGCGCCACCAACAGGTCAAAATCACAGGGACATTTCTGCTTGTTACTTTTGAACACTACGTCTGATCATCAAATTCTTAGTATCGGTGGGATGGTTGGCTCAAACGGAATCCAACCCGCCCTGTCTCGTCATATTCCACCCAGTAGATTTTCCGCCATTTTGAATTATGTGAAAATCAATTAAAATGTTTCTCCTCCCTCAATTTTTGAAGAATTTCTCCCAAACGTGATAGATGGCAACTGGGGACTAAGCTGCATAAAAAACTTACCCGGTTTTTAGAATTTCCTAAGCGTTTGGCCGTGGCAGCCAATCAAAATTGGAAGGCAGATGCAAAACAGGAAGTGTGCTCATTTCTCGGCCACCCTTTGGCGTATCTTAACGAAACTTGGTGGCATTATGCACCACGCCTCCCCAAAGGGCAGCAAAATAATTGGAACATATTGGCTGCTAGGGGGCGCTATAACTCTGAAAAATTTCTTTTGGCTCATATCTCATGATGCGTTTTGGGTAGAAACAAAATTCCATTATCTCTGGAATCCATGTGTCAAGACGAATCCATCGCACCCTATGACGTCATATTCTGCCTTGAGGATTTTCCGCCATTTTGAATTTTGTTAAAATCAAAGAAATTCTATGGCAACGCATAGAACCGTCTGACTAGAGGTTTTTAAACTTGGCACACTGATTCTAGGCTGCCTCGAGGATCATGTCACCAAATTTCAACTCAACACCTCAAACTCTCTAGCGCCACCAACAGGTCAAATTCACAGGTACATTTCTGCTTGTTACTTTTGAACAATACGTCTGATCATCAAATTCTTAGTATCGCTGGGATGCTTGGCTCAAAAGGAATCCAACGCGCCCTGTCTCGTCATATTCCACCCAGTAGATTTTCCGCCATTTTGAATTATGTGAAAATCAATTAAAATGCTTCTCCTCCCTCAATTTTTGAAGAATTTCTCCCAAACTTGGTAGCTGGCAACTGGGGACTAAGCTGCATAAAAAATTTACCCGGTTTTTAGAATTTCCTAAGCGTTTGGCCGTGGCAGCCAATCAAAATTGGAAGGCAGATGCAAAACAGGAAGTGTGCTCATTTCTCGGCCACCCTTTGGTGTATCTTAACGAAACTTGGTGGCATTATGCACCACGCCTCCCCAAAAGGCAGCAAAAAATTTGGAACAAATTGGCTGCTAGGGGGCGCTATAACTGGGAAAAATGTCTTTTGGCTCATATCTCATGATGCGTTTTGGGTAGAAACAAAATTCCATTATCTCTGGAATCCATGCGTGAAGACGAATCCATCGCACCCTATGACGTCATATTCTGACTTGAGGTTTTTGCACCATTTTGAATTTTGTTAAAATCAATGAAATTCGATGGCAACCCATAGAACCATATGACTAGAGGTTTTCAAATTTGGCAGCCTGATTCTACGCTCCCTCAAGGGTCTTGTTGCCAAGTTTCAACTCACCACCTCAAACTCTCTAGCGCCACCAACAGGTCAAATTCGCAGGTACATTTCTGGTTGTTACTTTTGAACCATACATCTGATCGTCAAAATCTTAGGATCTCTGGAATGCCTTGGTGACATCGAATCCAACGCGCCCTGTCTCGTCATATTGCACCTGGTAGATTTTCCGCCATTTTGAATTATGTGAAAATCTATTAAAATGCTTCTTCTCCCTCAGTTTTTGACCAATTTCTCCCAAGCTTGGTACATAGTAACTGTGGATGAAGCTGCACAAGCATCTTACACGGATTTATGAATTTCATAAGCGTTTGGCCGTGGCAGCCAATCAAATTTGGCTCCTCAGACGCAAAAGAGGATGTGTGCTCACATCTCGGCCGCCCTTTGGCAGATCTTAATGAAACTTGGTGGCCTTTTGCCAGACGCCTCCAGAAAGGTCCCCAAAAAACTTGGAACAACTTGGCAGCTAGGGGGCGCTATAACTAGGAAAAATTACTTTTGGCTCATATCTCATGATCTGTTTGGGCTAGAAACAAAATTCCACTATCTCTGGAATCCTTGGCTCAAGCCGAATCCATCGCAGCCTATGACGTCATATTTAGCCTTTACGATTTTCCGCCATTTTGAATTTTGTAAAAATCAATTAAAATGCTTCTCCTCCCTCAATTTTTCACCAATTTCTCCCAAACTTGGTAGATAGCAACTTTGGACTAAGCTGCACAAGGGCATTACCTGGCCCAAGTGCATTCTGCTGGCCTTCCGACTAGGCTCATAAGTTGCTTGGCCCCCACATTGCTGCTTGCAGCTATATTTGGGGGCCAAGCAGCAAAGCTGCGAAGGCACCCATAGTGATTCTATTGTTTCTTATTGGGGGCCAAGCAGCGAAGCTGCGAAGGCACCCATAGTGATTCTATTGTTTCTTATTATTATTATTATTATTATTATTATTATTATTATTATTATTATTATTCAGTCCACTTCCGCCTCTGCAAGTCTATGGCAGCCCATAGAACCGTCTGGTAAAAAGTTGTGAAATTTGGCACACTGATTCTAGACAATCTCAACATTCCTCTCAGCAAATTTCAGGCCTCTACCTCAAACCCGTTAGCGCCACCAACATTTCAAAATCCCAGGTACATTTCTGCTTGTAACTTTTGAACCGTTGGTCTGATTTTCAAAATCTTGGTACCCCTGGAATCCTTGGGCCAAGACGAATCCAACGCACCCCATGACGTCATTTCCGCCCATATATTTTTCCCGCCAATTTGAATTATGTGAAAATCAATTAAAATGTTTCAACTCCCTCAATTTTTTACCAATTTCTCCCAAACTTGGAAGATAGCATAATTGGACCAACCTGCACAAAAGTTATACCCGGTGATTTGAATTTCACAAGCGTTTGGCCGTGGCAGCCAATCAAATTTGGATGCGAAGACGCGAAACAGGAAGTGTGCTCATTTCTCGGCGGCCCTTTGGCCTATCTTGACGAAACTTGGTGGGATTATGCGATACCCCTTCTCAAAGGGCCACAACAAAGTTGGAACAAATTGGCCGCTAGGGGGCGCTATAACTAGGAAAAATGTCTTTTGGCTCATATCTCATGATGCGTTTGGCCTAGAAACAAAATTCCACTATGTCAGGAATTCTTGGCTGACGACGAATCCATCGCAACCTATGACGTCATATTCTGCCTTGAGGATTTTCCGCCATTTTGAATTTTGTTAAAATCAATGAAATTCTATGGCAACGCATAGAACCGTCTGACTAGAGGTTTTTAAACTTGGCACACTGATTCTAGGCTGCCTCAAGGATCATGTCACCAAATTTCAACTCAACACCTCAAACTCTCTAGCGCCACCAACAGGTCAAAATCACAGGTACATTTCTGCTTGTTACTTTTGAACAATACGTCTGATCATCAAATTCTTAGTATTGCTGGGATGCTTGGCTCAAAAGGAATCCAACGCGCCCTGTCTCGTCATATTCCACCCAGTAGATTTTCTGCCATTTTGAATTATGTGAAAATCAATTAAAATGCTTCTCCTCCCTCAATTTTTGAAGAATTTCTCCCAAACTTGGGACATGGCAACTGGGGACTAAGCTGCATAAAAATCTTACCCGGTTTTTAGAATTTCCTAAGCGTTTGGCCGTGGCAGCCAATCAAAATTGGAAGGCAGATGCAAAACAGGAAGTGTGCTCATTTCTTGGCCACCCTTTGGCGTATCTTAACGAATCTTGGTGGCATTATGCACCACGCCTCCCCAAAGGGCAGCATAAAATTTGGAACAAATTGGCTGCTAGGGGGCGCTATAACTGGGAAAAATGTCTTTTGGCTCATATCTCATGATGCGTTTTGGGTAGAAACAAAATTCCATTATCTCTGGAATCCATGCGTCAAGACGAATCCATCGCACCCTATGACGTCATATTCTGCCTTGTGGATTTTCCGCCATTTTGAATTTTGTTAAAATCAATGAAATTCTATGGCAACGCATAGAACCATCTGACTAGAGGTTTTTAAACTTGGCACACTGATTCTAGGCTGCCTCAAGGATCATGTCACCAAATTTCAACTCAACACCTCAAACTCTCTAGCGCCACCAACAGGTCAAAATCACAGCTACATTTCTGCTTGTTACTTTTGAACAGTATGTCTGATCATCAAATTCTTAGTATCGCTGGGATGCTTGGCTCAAAAGGAATCCAACGCGCCCTGTGTCGTCATATTCCACCCAGTAGATTTTCCGCCATTTTGAATTATGTGAAAATCAATTAAAATGCTTCTCCTCCCTCAATTTTTGAAGAATTTCTCCCAATCTTGGGAGATCGCAACTGGGGACTAAGCTGCATAAAAAACTTACCCGGTTTTTAGAATTTCCTAAGCGTTTAGCCGTGGCAGCCAATCAAAATTGGAAGGCAGATGCAAAACAGGAAGTGTGCTCATTTCTCGGCCAGCCTTTGGCGTATCTTAACGAAACTTGGTGGCATTATGCACCACGCCTCTCCAAAGGGCAGCAAAAAATTTGGAACAAATTGGCTGCTAGGGGGCGCTATAACTGGGAAAAATGTCTTTTGGCTCATATCTCATGATGCGTTTTGGGTAGAAACAAAATTCCATTATCTCTGGAATCCATGCGTCAAGACGAATCCATCGCAACCTATGATGTCATATTCTGACTTGAGGTTTTTCCACCATTTTGAATTTTGTTAAAATCAATGAAATTCGATGGCAACCCATAGAACCATATGACTAGAGGTTTTCAAATTTGGCAGCCTGATTCTACGCTCCCTCAAGGGTCTTGTCGCCAAGTTTGAACTCACCACCTCAAACTCTCTAGCGCCACCAACAGGTCAAATTCGCAGGTACATTTCTGCTTGTTACTTTTGAACCATACGTCTGATCGTCAAAATTTTAGGATCTCTGGAATGCCTTGGAGACATCGAATCGAACGCGCCCTGTCTCGTCATATTGCACCTGGTAGATTTTCCGCCATTTTGAATTATGTGAAAATCTATTAAAATGCTTCTTCTCCCTCAGTTTTTGACCAATTTCTCCCAACCTTGGTACATAGTAACTGTGGACGAACCTGCACAAGAATCTTACACGGATTTATGAATTTCATAAGCGTTTGGCAGTGGCAGCCAATCAAATTTGGCTCCTCAGACGCAAAAGAGGATGTGTGCTAACATCTCGGCCGCCCTTTGGCAGATCTTAATGAAACTTGGTGGCCTTTTGCCAGACGCCACCAGAAAGGTCCCCAAAAAACTTGGAACAACTTGGCAGCTAGGGGGCGCTATAACTAGGAAAAATTACTTTTGGCTCATATCTCATGATCTGTTTGGGCTAGAAACAAAATTCCACTATCTCTGGAATCCTTGGCTCAAGCCGAATCCATCGCAGCCTATGACGTCATATTTAGCCTTTACGATTTTCCGCCATTTTGAATTTTGAAAAAATCAATTAAAATGCTTCTCCTCCCTCAATTTTTCACCAATTTCTCCCAAACTTGGTAGATAGCAACTTTGGACTAAGCTGCACAAGGGCATTACCTGGCCCAAGTGCATTCTGCTGGCCTTCCGACTAGGCTCATAAGTTGCTTGGCCCCCAGATTGCTGCTTGCAGCTATATTTATTATTATTGGGGGCCAAGCAGCGAAGCTGCGAAGGCACCCATAGTGATTCTATTGTTTCTTATTATTATTATTATTATTATTATTATTATTATTATTATTATTATTATTATTCAGTCCACTTCCGCCTCTGCAAGTCTATGGCAGCCCATAGAACCGTCTGGTAAAAAGTTGTGAAATTTGGCACACTGATTCTAGACACTCTCAACATTCCTCTCAGCAAATTTCAGGCCTCTACCTCAAACCCTCTAGCGCCACCAACAGCTCAAAGTCGCAGGTACATTTCTGCTTGTAACTTTTGAACCGTTGGTCTGATTTTCAAAAACTTGGTATCCCTGGAATCCTTGGGCCAAGACGAATCCAAGGCACCCCATGACGTCATTTTCCGCCATATACTTTTCCCGCCATTTTGAATTTTGTGAAAATCAATTAAAATGTTTCAACTCCCTCAATTTTTTACCAATTTCTCCCAAACTTGGAAGATAGCATAATTGGACTAACCTGCACAAAAGTTATACCCGCTGATTTGAATTTCACAAGCGTTTGGCCGTGGCAGCCAATCAAATTTGGCTGCGCAGACGCAAAACAGGATGTGCACTCATATCTCGGTGGCCCTTTGGCCAATCTTGACGAAACTTGGTGGCATTATGCAAAACCCCTTCCCAAAGGGCCACAACAAATTTGGACCAAATTGGACGCTAGGGGGCGCTATAACTAGGAAAAATGCCTTTTGGCTCATATCTCATGATGCGTTTTGGCTAGAAAGAAAATTCAACTATCTCTGGAATCCATGGGTCAAGACGAATCCATCGCACCCTATGACGTCATATTCTGCCTTGAGGATTTTCCGCCATTTTGAATTTTGTTAAAATCAATGAAATTCTATGGCAACGCATAGAACCATCTGACTAGAGGTTTTTAAACTTGGCAAACTGATTCTAGGCTGCCTCAAGGATCTTGTCACCAAATTTCAACTCACCACCTCAAACTCTCTAGCGCCACCAACAGGTCAAAGTTGCAGGTACATTTCTGCTTGTTACTTTTGAACCATACGTCTGATCATCAAAATCTTAGTATCGCTGGAATGCTTGTGTCACAGCGACTCCAACGCGCCCTGTCTCGTCATATTCCACCCAGTAGATTTTCCGCCATTTTGAATTATGTGAAAATCAATTAAAATGCTTCTCCTCCCTCAATTTTTGAACAATTTCTCCCAAGCTTGGTAGATGGCAACTGGGGACTAATCTGCACAAGAATCTTACCCGGTAATTAGAATTTCCTAAGCGTTTGGCTGTGGCAGCCAATCAAATTTGGCTTGCAGATGCAAAACAGGAAGTGTGCTCATTTCTCGGCCACCCTTTGGCCTATCTTAACGAAACTTGGTGGCTTTATGCAGCACCCCTCCCCAAAGGGCAACAAAAAATTTGGAACAAATTGGCTGCTAGGGGGCGCTATAACTAGGAAAAATGTCTTTTGGCTCATATCTCATGATGCGTTTTGGGTAGAAACAAAATTCCACTATCTCTGGAATCCATGGGTCAAGACGAATGCATCGGACCCTATGCCGTCATATTCTGACTTGAGGATTTTCCGCCATTTTGAATTTTGTTAAAATCAAAGAAATTCGATGGCAACCCATAGAACCGTATGACTAGAGGTTTTCAAATTTGGCAGACTGATTCTAGGCACCCTCAAGGGTCTTGTGACCAAATTTCAACTCACCACCTCAAACTCTCTAGCGCCACCAACAGGTCAAATTCGCAGGTACATTTCTGGTTGTTACTTTTGAACCATACGTCTGATCGTCAAAAGCTTAGTATCTCTGGAATGCTTGGGTCACAATGAATCCAACGCGCCCTGTTTCGTCATATTGCACCTGGTAGATTTTCCGCCATTTTGAATTATGTGAAAATTAATTAAAATGCTACTCCTCCCTCAGTTTTTGACCATTTTCTCCCAAATTTGGTCCATAGCAACGGTGGAGGAAACTGCACAAGAATCTTACACGGATTTTCGAATTTCATAAGCGTTTGGCTGTGGCAGCCAATCAAATTTGGCTGCACAGACGCGAAAGAGGATGTGTGCTCACATCTCGGCCGCCCTTTGGCAGATCTTAACGAAACTTGGTGGCATTATGACAGACACCACCAGAAAGGTCCCCAAAAAACGTGGACCAACTTGGCCGCTAGGGGGCGCTATAACTAGCAAAAATGAATTTTGGCTCATATCTCATGATGCGTTTGGGCTAAAAACAAAATTCCACGATCTCTGGAATCCTTGGTTCAAGCCGAATCCATCGCACCCTATCACGTCATATTCAGCCTTGAGGATTTTCCGCCATTTTGAATTTTGTTAAAATCAATGAAATTCTATGGCAACCCATAGAACCGTCAGACGAGAGGTTGAGAAATTTGGCACACTGATTCTAGGCTCGCTCAAGGTTCTTGTCAGCAAATTTCAACTCACCGCCTCAAACTCTCTAGCGCCACCAACAGGACAAAGTTGGAAGTACATTTCTGCTTGTTACTTTTGAACCGTACGGCTGATTGTCAAAATCTTAGTATTGCTGGAATCCATCGGTCAAACCGAATCCAACCTATCCTATCTCGTCATATTGCACCTGGTAGATTTTCCGCCATTTTGAAATTTGTTAAAATCATGTAAATTGCTACTCCTCCCTCAATTTTTGACCAAATTTGCCCAGACTTGGTTGATAGCATCATTGCACCAAGCCGCACAAAATTTATCCTCAGTCTTTTGAAATTTTTAAACTGTTTGGCCGCAGCAGCCAATGAAACTCAGCTGCGAAGATGTCAAACAGGATGTGAGCTCATATCTCGGCAGCCCTTTGACATTTCTTAACCAACCTTGGTGGGATTATGCCCCACCCCTCCGCAAGCTCTCCTACCAAATTTGGTGCACATTGGCCATTAGGGGGCGCTATAACTATACAAAATATATTTTGGCTCATATGTCATTGAGCTCATATGTCAGCAGTCTTCTAGCACACACACACACACACACACACACATACACACCAAGTACACTTGAAGTAATTTCAGCCATCACAGTCAATCGAATTTGATGATGAAGCCGCCGAACAACAAATGACCTTGTATCTCAGTCAAACGATGGTATATCGACATGAAACTTCTTGTGTGTGCTCGTGACCATCTGTCTGGCCCAAATGCATTCTGCGAGCCTGACGACTAGGCTCATAGCCTGCTTGGCCCCCTCATTGCTGCTTGCAGCTATATTTATTATTATTATTATTATTATTATTATTATTGGGGGCCAAGCAGCAAAGCTGCGAAGGCACCCATAGTGATTCTATTGTTTCTTATTATTATTATTATTATTATTATTATTATTATTATTATTATTCAGTCCACTTCCGCCTCTGCAAGTCTATGGCAGCCCATAGAACCGTCTGGTAAAAAGTTGTGAAATTTGGCACACTGATTCTAGACACTCTCAACATTCCTCTCACCAAATTTCAGGCCTCTACCTCAAACCCGTTAGCGCCACCAACAGGTCAAAGTCCCAGGTACATTTCTGCTTGTAACTTTTGAACCGTTGGTCTGATTTTCAAAAACTTGGTATCCCTGGAATCCTTGGGCCAAGACGAATCCAACGCACCCCATGACGTCATTTCCCGCCCATATATTTTTCCCGCCATTTTGAATTTTGTGAAAATCAATTAAAATGTTTCAACTCCCTCAATTTTTTACCAATTTCTCCCAAACTTGGAAGATAGCATAATTGGACCAACCTGCACAAAAGTTATACCCGGTGATTTGAATTTCACAAGCGTTTGGCCGTGGCAGCCAATCAAACTTGGCTGCAAAGATGCGAAACAGGAAGTGTGCTCATTTCTCGGACACCCTTTGGCGTATCTTAACGAAACTTGGTGCCTTTATGCAGCACCCCTCCCGAAAGGGCCCCAAAAAATTTGGAACAAATTGGCTGCTAGGGGGCGCTATAACTAGGAAAAATGTCTTTTGGCTCATATCTCATGACTCGTTTTGGCTAGAAACAAAATTCCACTATGGCAGGAATCCTTGGCTCAAGACGAATCCATCGCACCCTATGACGTCATATTCTGCCTTGAGGATTTTCCGCCATTTTGAATTTTGTTAAAATCAGTGAAATTCTATGGCAACGCATAGAACCGTCTGACTAGAGGTTTTTAAACTTGGCACACTGATTCTAGGCTCCCTCAAGGATCTTGTCACCAAATTTCAACTCAGCACCTCAAACTCTCTAGCGCCACCAACAGGTCAAAGTTGCAAGTACACTTCTGCTTGTTACTTTTGAACCATACGTCTGATCATCAAAATCTTAGTATCGCTGGAATACTTGGGTCACCACGAATCCAGGGGCCCTGTCTCGTCATATTCCACCCAGGAGATTTTCCGCCATTTTGAATTATGTGAAAATCAATTAAAATGCTTCTCCTCCCACAATTTTTGAAGAATTTCTCCCAATCTTGGTACATGGCAACTGGGGACTAAGCTGCACAAGAAACATACCCGGTTTTTAGAATTTCTTAAGCGTTTGGCCGTGGCAGCCAATCAAATTTGGCTGGCAGATGCAAGACAGGAAGTGTGCTCATTTCTCGGCGAACCTTTGGCGTATCTTAACGAAACTTGGTGGGTTTATGCAACACCCCTCCCCAAAGAGCAGCAAAAAATTTGGAACAAATTGGCTGCTAGGGGGCGCTATAACTAGGAAAAATGTCTTTTGGCTCATATCTCATGATGCGTTTTGCCTAGAAACAAAATTCCACTATGTCAGGAATCCTTGGCTCAAGCCGAATCCACCGCACCCTATGACGTCATATTCTGCCTTGAGGATTTTCCACCATTTTGAATTTTGTTAAAATCAATGAAATTCTATGGCAATGCATAGAACCGTCTGACTAGAGGTTTTTAAACTTGGCACACTGATTCTAGGCTGCCTCAGGGATCTTGTCACCAAATTTCAACTCAGCACCTCAAACTCTCTAGCGCCACCAACAGGTCAAAATTGCAGGTACATTTCTGCTTGTTACTTTTGAACCATACGTCTGATCATCAAATTCTTAGTGTGGCTGGAATGTTTGGGTCAAAAGGAATCCAACGCACCCTGTTTCAGCATGTTCCACCCAGTAGATTTTCCGCCATTTTGAATTATGTGAAAATCAATTAAAATGCTTCTCCTCCCTCAATTTTTGACCCATTTCTCCCAAACTTGGTAGATGGCACCTGGGGACTAAGCTGCATAAAATACTTACCCGCTTTTTAGAATTTCCTAAGCGTTTGGCCGTGGCAGCCAATCAAATTTGGATGGCAGATGCAAAACAGGAAGTGTGCTCATTTCTCAGCCACCCTTTGGCGTATCTTAACGAAAGTTGGTCGCATTATGCAGGACGCCTCCCCAAAGGGCTGCAAAAAATTTGGAACAAATTGGCTGCTAGGGGGCGCTATAACTGGGAAAAATGTCTTTTGGCTCATATCTCATGATGACTTTTGGGTAGAAACAAAATTTCATGATCTCTGGAATCCATGGGTCAAGACGAATCCATCGCACCCTATGACGTCATAT
>NC_083582.1:26297963-26305463 GCF_027579695.1 Neoarius graeffei | reverse complement strand
CTCTCTAGCGCCACCAACAGGTCAAAGTTGCAGGTACATTTCTGCTTGTTACTTTTGAACCATACGTCTGATCATCAAAATCTTAGTATCGCTGGAATGCTTGTGTCACAGCGACTCCAACGCGCCCTGTCTCGTCATATTCCACCCAGTAGATTTTCCGCCATTTTGAATTATGTGAAAATCAATTAAAATGCTTCTCCTCCCTCAATTTTTGAACAATTTCTCCCAAGCTTGGTAGATGGCAACTGGGGACTAATCTGCACAAGAATCTTACCCGGTAATTAGAATTTCCTAAGCGTTTGGCTGTGGCAGCCAATCAAATTTGGCTTGCAGATGCAAAACAGGAAGTGTGCTCATTTCTCGGCCACCCTTTGGCCTATCTTAACGAAACTTGGTGGCTTTATGCAGCACCCCTCCCCAAAGGGCAACAAAAAATTTGGAACAAATTGGCTGCTAGGGGGCGCTATAACTAGGAAAAATGTCTTTTGGCTCATATCTCATGATGCGTTTTGGGTAGAAACAAAATTCCACTATCTCTGGAATCCATGGGTCAAGACGAATGCATCGGACCCTATGCCGTCATATTCTGACTTGAGGATTTTCCGCCATTTTGAATTTTGTTAAAATCAAAGAAATTCGATGGCAACCCATAGAACCGTATGACTAGAGGTTTTCAAATTTGGCAGACTGATTCTAGGCACCCTCAAGGGTCTTGTGACCAAATTTCAACTCACCACCTCAAACTCTCTAGCGCCACCAACAGGTCAAATTCGCAGGTACATTTCTGGTTGTTACTTTTGAACCATACGTCTGATCGTCAAAAGCTTAGTATCTCTGGAATGCTTGGGTCACAATGAATCCAACGCGCCCTGTTTCGTCATATTGCACCTGGTAGATTTTCCGCCATTTTGAATTATGTGAAAATTAATTAAAATGCTACTCCTCCCTCAGTTTTTGACCATTTTCTCCCAAATTTGGTCCATAGCAACGGTGGAGGAAACTGCACAAGAATCTTACACGGATTTTCGAATTTCATAAGCGTTTGGCTGTGGCAGCCAATCAAATTTGGCTGCACAGACGCGAAAGAGGATGTGTGCTCACATCTCGGCCGCCCTTTGGCAGATCTTAACGAAACTTGGTGGCATTATGACAGACACCACCAGAAAGGTCCCCAAAAAACGTGGACCAACTTGGCCGCTAGGGGGCGCTATAACTAGCAAAAATGAATTTTGGCTCATATCTCATGATGCGTTTGGGCTAAAAACAAAATTCCACGATCTCTGGAATCCTTGGTTCAAGCCGAATCCATCGCACCCTATCACGTCATATTCAGCCTTGAGGATTTTCCGCCATTTTGAATTTTGTTAAAATCAATGAAATTCTATGGCAACCCATAGAACCGTCAGACGAGAGGTTGAGAAATTTGGCACACTGATTCTAGGCTCGCTCAAGGTTCTTGTCAGCAAATTTCAACTCACCGCCTCAAACTCTCTAGCGCCACCAACAGGACAAAGTTGGAAGTACATTTCTGCTTGTTACTTTTGAACCGTACGGCTGATTGTCAAAATCTTAGTATTGCTGGAATCCATCGGTCAAACCGAATCCAACCTATCCTATCTCGTCATATTGCACCTGGTAGATTTTCCGCCATTTTGAAATTTGTTAAAATCATGTAAATTGCTACTCCTCCCTCAATTTTTGACCAAATTTGCCCAGACTTGGTTGATAGCATCATTGCACCAAGCCGCACAAAATTTATCCTCAGTCTTTTGAAATTTTTAAACTGTTTGGCCGCAGCAGCCAATGAAACTCAGCAGCGAAGATGTCAAACAGGATGTGAGCTCATATCTCGGCAGCCCTTTGACATTTCTTAACCAACCTTGGTGGGATTATGCCCCACCCCTCCGCAAGCTCTCCTACCAAATTTGGTGCACATTGGCCATTAGGGGGCACTATAACTATACAAAATATATTTTGGCTCATATGTCATTGAGCTCATATGTCAGCAGTCTTCTAGCACACACACACACACACACACACACATACACACCAAGTACACTTGAAGTAATTTCAGCCATCACAGTCAATCGAATTTGATGATGAAGCCGCCGAACAACAAATGACCTTGTATCTCAGTCAAACGATGGTATATCGACATGAAACTTCTTGTGTGTGCTCGTGACCATCTGTCTGGCCCAAATGCATTCTGCGAGCCTGACGACTAGGCTCATAGCCTGCTTGGCCCCCTCATTGCTGCTTGCAGCTATATTTATTATTATTATTATTATTATTATTATTATTATTCAGTCCACTTCCGCCTCTGCAAGTCTATGGCAGCCCATAGAACCGTCTGGTAAAAAGTTGTGAAATTTGGCACACTGATTCTAGACACTCTCAACATTCCTCTCAGCAAATTTCAGGCCTCTACCTCAAACCCTCTAGCGCCACCAACAGCTCAAAGTCGCAGGTACATTTCTGCTTGTAACTTTTGAACCGTTGGTCTGATTTTCAAAAACTTGGTATCCCTGGAATCCTTGGGCCAAGACGAATCCAATGCACCCCATGACGTCATTTTCCGCCATGTACTTTTCCCGCCATTTTGAATTTTGTGAAAATCAATTAAAATGTTTCAACTCCCTCAATTTTTTACCAATTTCTCCCAAACTTGGAAGATAGCATAATTGGACTAACCTGCACAAAAGTTATACCTGGTGATTTGAATTTCACAAGCGTTTGGCCGTGGCAGCCAATCAAATTTGGCTGCGCAGACGCAAAACAGGAAGTGCACTCATATCTCGGTGGCCCTTTGGCCAATCTTGACGAAACTTGGTGGCATTATGCAAAACCCCGTCCCAAAGGGCCACAACAAATTTGGACCAAATTGGACGCTAGGGGGCGCTATAACTAGGAAAAATGCCTTTTGGCTCATATCTCATGATGTGTTTTGGCTAGAAAGAAAATTCAACTATCTCTGGAATCCATGGGTCACGACGAATCCATCGCACCCTATGACGTCATATTCTGCCTTGAGGATTTTCCGCCATTTTGAATTTTGTTAAAATCAATGAAATTCTATGGCAACGCATAGAACCATCTGACTAGAGGTTTTTAAACTTGGCAAACTGATTCTAGGCTGCCTCAAGGATCTTGTCACCAAATTTCAACTCACCACCTCAAACTCTCTAGCGCCACCAACAGGTCAAAGTTGCAGGTACATTTCTGCTTGTTACTTTTGAACCATACGTCTGATCATCAAAATCTTAGTATCGCTGGAATGCTTGTGTCACAGCGACTCCAACGCGCCCTGTCTCGTCATATTCCACCCAGTAGATTTTCCGCCATTTTGAATTATGTGAAAATCAATTAAAATGCTTCTCCTCCCTCAATTTTTGAACAATTTCTCCCAAGCTTGGTAGATGGCAACTGGGGACTAATCTGCACAAGAATCTTACCCGGTAATTAGAATTTCCTAAGCGTTTGGCTGTGGCAGCCAATCAAATTTGGCTTGCAGATGCAAAACAGGAAGTGTGCTCATTTCTCGGCCACCCTTTGGCCTATCTTAACGAAACTTGGTGGCTTTATGCAGCACCCCTCCCCAAAGGGCAACAAAAAATTTGGAACAAATTGGCTGCTAGGGGGCGCTATAACTAGGAAAAATGTCTTTTGGCTCATATCTCATGATGCGTTTTGGGTAGAAACAAAATTCCACTATCTCTGGAATCCATGGGTCAAGACGAATGCATCGCACCCTATGCCGTCATATTCTGACTTGAGGATTTTCCGCCATTTTGAATTTTGTTAAAATCAAAGAAATTCGATGGCAACCCATAGAACCGTATGACTAGAGGTTTTCAAATTTGGCAGACTGATTCTAGGCACCCTCAAGGGTCTTGTGACCAAATTTCAACTCACCACCTCAAACTCTCTAGCGCCACCAACAGGTCAAATTCGCAGGTACATTTCTGGTTGTTACTTTTGAACCATACGTCTGATCGTCAAAAGCTTAGTATCTCTGGAATGCTTGGGTCAAAATGAATCCAACGCGCCCTGTTTCGTCATATTGCACCTGGTAGATTTTCCGCCATTTTGAATTATGTGAAAATCAATTAAAATGCTACTCCTCCCTCAGTTTTTGACCATTTTCTCCCAAATTTGGTCCATAGCAACGGTGGAGGAAACTGCACAAGAATCTTACACGGATTTTCGAATTTCATAAGCGTTTGGCTGTGGCAGCCAATCAAATTTGGCTGCACAGACGCGAAAGAGGATGTGTGCTCACGTCTCGGCCGCCCTTTGGCAGATCTTAACGAAACTTGGTGGCATTATGACAGACACCACCAGAAAGGTCCCCAAAAAACGTGGACCAACTTGGCCGCTAGGGGGCGCTATAACTAGCAAAAATGAATTTTGGCTCATATCTCATGATGCGTTTGGGCTAAAAACAAAATTCCACGATCTCTGGAATCCTTGGTTCAAGCCGAATCCATCGCACCCTATCACGTCATATTCAGCCTTGAGGATTTTCCGCCATTTTGAATTTTGTTAAAATCAATGAAATTCTATGGCAACCCATAGAACCGTCAGACGAGAGGTTGAGAAATTTGGCACACTGATTCTAGGCTCGCTCAAGGTTCTTGTCAGCAAATTTCAACTCACCGCCTCAAACTCTCTAGCGCCACCAACAGGACAAAGTTGGAAGTACATTTCTGCTTGTTACTTTTGAACCGTACGGCTGATTGTCAAAATCTTAGTATTGCTGGAATCCATCGGTCAAACCGAATCCAACCTATCCTATCTCGTCATATTGCACCTGGTAGATTTTCCGCCATTTTGAAATTTGTTAAAATCATGTAAATTGCTACTCCTCCCTCAATTTTTGACCAAATTTGCCCAGACTTGGTTGATAGCATCATTGCACCAAGCCGCACAAAATTTATCCTCAGTCTTTTGAAATTTTTAAACTGTTTGGCCGCAGCAGCCAATGAAACTCAGCTGCGAAGATGTCAAACAGGATGTGAGCTCATATCTCGGCAGCCCTTTGACATTTCTTAACCAACCTTGGTGGGATTATGCCCCACCCCTCCGCAAGCTCTCCTACCAAATTTGGTGCACATTGGCCATTAGGGGGCGCTATAACTATACAAAATATATTTTGGCTCATATGTCATTGAGCTCATATGTCAGCAGTCTTCTAGCACACACACACACACACACACACATACACACCAAGTACACTTGAAGTAATTTCAGCCATCACAGTCAATCGAATTTGATGATGAAGCCGCCGAACAACAAATGACCTTGTATCTCAGTCAAACGATGGTATATCGACATGAAACTTCTTGTGTGTGCTCGTGACCATCTGTCTGGCCCAAATGCATTCTGCGAGCCTGACGACTAGGCTCATAGGCTGCTTGGCCCCCTCATTGCTGCTTGCAGCTATATTTATTATTATTATTATTCAGTCCACTTCCGCCTCTGCAAGTCTATGGCAGCCCATAGAACCGTCTGGTAAAAAGTTGTGAAATTTGGCACACTGATTCTAGACACTCTCAACATTCCTCTCACCAAATTTCAGGCCTCTACCTCAAACCCGTTAGCGCCACCAACAGGTCAAAGTCCAAGGTACATTTCTGCTTGTAACTTTTGAACCGTTGGTCTGATTTTCAAAAACTTGGTATCCCTGGAATCCTTGGGCCAAGACGAATCCAACGCACCCCATGACGTCATTTCCCGCCCATATATTTTTCCCGCCATTTTGAATTTTGTGAAAATCAATTAAAATGTTTCAACTCCCTCAATTTTTTACCAATTTCTCCCAAACTTGGAAGATAGCATAATTGGACCAACCTGCACAAAAGTTATACCCGGTGATTTGAATTTCACAAGCGTTTGGCCGTGGCAGCCAATCAAACTTGGCTGCAAAGATGCGAAACAGGAAGTGTGCTCATTTCTCGGCCACCCTTTGGCATATCTTAACGAAACTTGGTGCCTTTATGCAGCACCCCTCCCGAAAGGGCCCCAAAAAATTTGGAACAAATTGGCTGCTAGGGGGCGCTATAACTAGGAAAAATGTCTTTTGGCTCATATCTCATGACTCGTTTTGGCTAGAAACAAAATTCCACTATGGCAGGAATCCTTGGCTCAAGACGAATCCATCGCACCCTATGACGTCATATTCTGCCTTGAGGATTTTCCGCCATTTTGAATTTTGTTAAAATCAGTGAAATTCTATGGCAACGCATAGAACCGTCTGACTAGAGGTTTTTAAACTTGGCACACTGATTCTAGGCTCCCTCAAGGATCTTGTCACCAAATTTCAACTCAGCACCTCAAACTCTCTAGCGCCACCAACAGGTCAAAGTTGCAAGTACACTTCTGCTTGTTACTTTTGAACCATACGTCTGATCATCAAAATCTTAGTATCGCTGGAATACTTGGGTCACCACGAATCCAGGGGCCCTGTCTCGTCATATTCCACCCAGGAGATTTTCCGCCATTTTGAATTATGTGAAAATCAATTAAAATGCTTCTCCTCCCACAATTTTTGAAGAATTTCTCCCAAACTTGGTACATGGCAACTGGGGACTAAGCTGCACAAGAAACATACCCGGTTTTTAGAATTTCTTAAGCGTTTGGCCGTGGCAGCCAATCAAATTTGGCTGGCAGATGCAAGACAGGAAGTGTGCTCATTTCTCGGCGAACCTTTGGTGTATCTTAACGAAACTTGGTGGCTTTATGCAACACCCCTCCCCAAAGGGCAGCAAAAAATTTGGAACAAATTGGCTGCTAGGGGGCGCTATAACTAGGAAAAATGTCTTTTGGCTCATATCTCATGATGCGTTTTGCCTAGAAACAAAATTCCACTATGTCAGGAATCCTTGGCTCAAGCCGAATCCACCGCACCCTATGACGTCATATTCTGCCTTGAGGATTTTCCACCATTTTGAATTTTGTTAAAATCAATGAAATTCTATGGCAATGCATAGAACCGTCTGACTAGAGGTTTTTAAACTTGGCACACTGATTCTAGGCTGCCTCAAGGATCTTGTCACCAAATTTCAACTCAGCACCTCAAACTCTCTAGCGCCACCAACAGGTCAAAATTGCAGGTACATTTCTGCTTGTTACTTTTGAACCATACGTCTGATCATCAAATTCTTAGTGTGGCTGGAATGCTTGGGTCAAAAGGAATCCAATGGGCCCTGTCTCCTCATATTCCACCCAGTAGATTTTCCGCCATTTTGAATTATGTGAAAATCAATTAAAATGCTTCTCCTCCCTCAATTTTTGGAAAATTTCTCCCAAACGTGGTACATGGCAACTGGGGCCTAAGCTGCACAAGAAATATGCCCGGTTTTTAGAATTTCTTAAGCGTTTGGCCGTGGCAGCCAATCAAATTTGGCTGGCATATGCAAAACAGGAAGTTTGCTCATTTCTCGGCCACCCTTTGGCGTATCTTAACGAAACTGGGTGGCTTTATGCAGCACCCCTCCCCAA
>NC_083582.1:26290463-26292963 GCF_027579695.1 Neoarius graeffei | reverse complement strand
GTTTTGGGTAGAAACAAAATTCCATTATCTCTGGAATCCATGCGTCAAGACGAATCCATCGCACCCTATGACGTCATATTCTGACTTGAGGTTTTTCCACCATTTTGAATTTTGTTAAAATCAATCAAATTCGATGGCAACCCATAGAACCATATGACTAGAGGTTTTCAAATTTGGCATCCTGATTCTACGCTCCCTCAAGGGTCTTGTCGCCAAGTTTCAACTCACCACCTCAAACTCTCGAGCGCCACCAACAGGTCAAATTCGCAGGTACATTTCTGGTTGTTACTTTTGAACCATACGTCTGATCGTCAAAATCATAGGATCTCTGGAATGCCTTGGTGACATCGAATCCAACGCGCCCTGTCTCGTCATATTGCACCTGGTAGATTTTCCGCCATTTTGAATTATGTGAAAATCTATTAAAATGCTTCTTCTCCCTCAGTTTTTAACCAATTTCTCCCAAGCTTGGTAGATAGTAACTGTGGACGAAGCTGCAGAAGAATCTTACACGGATTTATGAATTTCATAAGCGTTTGGCCGTGGCAGCCAATCAAATTTGGCTCCTCAGACGCAAAAGAGGATGTGTGCTCACATCTCGGCCGCCCTTTGGCAGATCTTAATGAAACTTGGTGGCCTTTTGCCAGACGCCACCAGAAAGGTCCCCAAAAAACTTGGAACAACTTGGCAGCTAGGGGGCGCTATAACTAGGAAAAATTACTTTTGGCTCATATCTCATGATCTGTTTGGGCTAGAAACAAAATTCCACTATCTCTGGAATCCTTGGCTCAAGCCGAATCCATCGCAGCCTATGACGTCATATTTAGCCTTTACGATTTTCCGCCATTTTGAATTTTGTAAAAATCAATTAAAATGCTTCTCCTCCCTCAATTTTTCACCAATTTCTCCCAAACTTGGTAGATAGCAACTTTGGACTAAGCTGCACAAGGGCATTACCTGGCCCAAGTGCATTCTGCTGGCCTTCCGACTAGGCTCATATGTTGCTTGGCCCCCACATTGCTGCTTGCAGCTATATTATTATTATTATTATTCAACGTTCTTCCGCCTCTGCAAGTCTATGGCAGCCCATAGAACCGTCTGGTAAAAAGTTGGGAAATTTTGCACACTGATTCTAGACAGTGTCAACATTACTCTCAGCGAATTTCAGGCCTCTACCTCAAACACTTTAGCGCCACCAACAGGTCAAAGTTGCAGGTACATTTCTGCTTGTAACTTTTGAACCGTTGGTCCGATTTTCAAAAACTTGGTATCCCTGGAGTCCTTGGGTCAAGACGAATCCAACGGACCCCATGACGTCATTTTCCGCCCATATAGTTTTCCCGCCATTTTGAATTTTGTGAAAATCACTTAAAACGCTTCTCCTCCCTCAATTTTTGAACAATTTCTCCCAAACTTGGTAAATCGCAACTTTGGACTAAGCTTCACAGGAAACATACCCGGTTTTTAGAATTTCTTAAGCGTTTGGCCGTGGCAGCCAATCAAATTTGGCTGCGAAGACGCAAAACAGGAAGTGTGCTCATATCTCGGCCACCCTTTGGCGTATCTTAATGAAACTTGGTGGCGTTATGCAACGCCCCTCCCCAAAGGGGACCAACAAATTTGGAACAAATTGGCTGCTAGGGGGCGCTATAACTAGCAAAAATGTCTTTTGGCTCATATCTCATGATGCGTTTTGGCTAGAAACAAAATTCCACTATGTCAGGAATCTGTGGCTCAAAACGAATCCATCGCACCCTATGACGTCACTTTCTGCCTTGAGGATTTTCCGCCATTTTGAATTTTGTTAAAATCAATGAAATTCTATGGCAACGCATAGAACCGTCTGATTAGAGGTTTTTAAACTTGGCACACTGATTCTAGGCTGCCTCAAGGATCTTGTCACCAAATTTCAACTCAGCACCTCAAACTCTCTAGCGCCACCAACAGGTCAAAGTCGCGGGTACATTTCTGCTCGTTACTTTTGAACCATACGTCTGATCATCAAAATCTTAGTAGTGCTGGAATGCTTGGGTCAAAAGGAATCCAACGCACCCTGTCTCGTCATATTCCTCCCAGGAGATTTTCCGCCATTTTGAATTATGTGAAAATCAATTAAAATGCTTCTCCTCCCTCAATTTTTGACCAATTTCTCCCAAACTTGGTAGATGGCAACTGGGGACTAATCTGCACAAGAAACATACCCAGTTTTCAGAATTTCCTAAGCGTTTGGCCGTGGCAGCCAATCAAAATTGGCTGGCAGATGCAAAACAGGAAGTGTGCTCATTTCTCGGACAACCTTTGGCGTATCTTAACAAAACTTGGTGGCTTTATGCAACACCCCTCCCCAAAGGGCACCAAAACATTTGGAACAAATTGGCTGCTAGGGGGCGCTATAACTAGGAAAAATGTCTTTTGGCTCATATCTCATGATGCGCTTTGGCTAGAAACAAAATTCCACTATGTCAGGAATCCTTGGGTCAAGACAAATCCATTGCACCAT
>NC_083582.1:23362963-23517963 GCF_027579695.1 Neoarius graeffei | reverse complement strand
AGGGGATGACTATTTAACCTACAAGAGGAGATTTGGCAACAATGTTTTTGACTGGGCCTGCAGCCAGTACCCCAAACTGAGAGACAAGGTAGCCATCATTTCAGAAATTGATTTTGTTAACACCATTACTTGTAATATTTTGTCTTAAAAGTCAGAGGTAGAGCATAGTTTATAAATAGGAATACCTTCATTCATGCAATTTTACAGTCACGTGGCTGCAGTGCATAACAATATGCAGATACAGGTCAAGTGCTGGGGTGGCATGGTGGTGTAGTGGTTAGCACTGTTGCCTCACAGCAAGAAGGTCCGGGTTCGAGCCCCATGGCCGATGAGGGCCTTTCTGTGCGGAGTTTGCATGTTCTCCCCGTGTCCACGTGGGTTTCCTCCGGGTGCTCCGGTTTCCCCCACAGTCTAAAGACATGCAGATTAGGTTAACTGGTGACTCTAAATTGACCGTTGGTGTGAGTGTGAATGGTTGTCTGTGTCTATGTGTCAGCCCTGTGATGACCTGGCGACTTGTCCAGGGTGTACCCCGCCTTTCGCCCGTAGTCAGCTGGGATAGGCTCCAGCTTGCCTGTGACCCTGTAGAACAGGATAAAGCGGCTAGAGGAGATGAGATGAGGTCAAGTGCTTCAGTTTTTCGTATCGAACATCAGAAAAAAAAAGTAATTTCTGTGTAATCGTATTGACTTTGATTGTCTGGTACTGCATGGTTGTCGGTACCAGATGAGCTGGTTTTCATATTTCAGAAACTGCTGATCTCCTGGGAATATCACACATAACAGTCTCTATAGTTTATACAGAATGGTGTGAAAAATAAACAAACAAAAAAAACATTCTGCAGGCAGAAATGCTTTGACAGGTCAGAGGAGACTGGTTTAAGCTGACAGGAAGTCAGTATCTCAAATAACCACTCTTTACCACCATGGTAAAAGCAATGAATGAAGAAAAGAATCTCAGAATGAAGCTGTAACAGCCCACATTGGATTCCATTTGTGTCCGCCAAGTACAGCAATCTGAGACTACAGTGGGCACAGGTGAAGTGAAACTAGACAGTTGTCGCTTAGAAAAAATTTGATTGAAAAATGTGAGCTCAGTGACTTTGACTGGGTGTTAATGCCAGATAGGCTTGTTTGAGGAACTGGGATTGTAATGGACAGCAGTCTGTAGCATTTACAAAGAATGGTGTGAAAAACATCTAGGGAGCAGCGGCTCTGCAGGTGGAAACATTTTGTTGATGAGAGAGGTCAGAGGCCAGACTGTTTCACCCTGACAAGAAGACTACAGTAACTCAAACAAGCACTCTTTACAACTGTGTTGAGCAGAGGAACATGTCGGAATGCGCAACATGTTCCACCATGAGGTGGATGGACTACAACAGCAGAAGACATCAGGTTCCACTTCTGTCAGCCGAGAACAGGAATCAGAGGTTGTATTGGGCACAGGCTCACAGAACTGCACAGATGAAGACTGGAAAAAACAGCCAATGTTTTTCTATTATTCAGTTGTCCAGTTTCTGTTGTTCATTTTCATGCTTTGTGCTGTTGCACCATTATTTGCATGAATGAACAAGGCTACAGGTGTTCCTGTTAAAGTGAGTGGATTTCGTAAATACCCTACTCATGCAGTTGTGGTCACAAGTTTACATACAGTGACATGAATGTCATCTTGGATATGAATGTCATGGTAATATTTGGGCTTTCAGTAATTTCTTTGAACTGTTCTTTTTCTGTGGCAGAATGTACAGCATTTAATTCTTTAATTAAAAAAAAACACTAGAATTTGGTGCACAAGTTTTAATTTTCTTTGAGCTTTCTGAAATCAACACAGGGTCAAAAATTTACATTTGCTCACTTAGATTATTAATTCAGAGGTGCTGAAACTTCCAAAATGTCTATCTTGCCAAGGTCTCTTAATTTCCTGTTAGCGATCATGATTGACTACAGCTGGTAGCTTCTCTGTGCCTTCATAAAAAGGGTTTGTTTACAGCACTCATTAGATTGACCAACACACAATACAATGGGAAAGTCCAAGGAGCTCAGTGCAGATCTGAGAAAGAGCATCACAGATATACACAACTCCAGAATGTCTCTTGGAGCCATTTATAAACAACTGAAAATTCCAAGATTAGTTCAAACAATTGTATCCAAGTTACTGGGAGGTGTAGTCACTTTGCCAAGCCACTTTGCTTCAAGAAAACCCAAACTGTCAGCCTCAGCTGAAAGGAAATTGGTTTGGATGGTCAGGAACAACCTGGGAACCACCATGGCACAGCCTTGCCATGAATTGGAAGCTGATGGATCACTATCTACAGTTTAGATCACCATGGACTAAGAGGCTGATATCCAAGAAATAACCCCCGGCTCCAAAATTGACACCAAGCTTAAAGGACCCATGGCATGGTGGTTTGTTGATGCTTTAAACGGGCTCGTGTAGGTTTCCAGATGTTATATCCGCAGCCTTTCTCGAAATGAACCCTCGGCACGTAGATATAGCCTCCTGGGAGAAAGCCCCATTTCAGCGCTTTTCCCAGTGCGTTGTTTTGCTAATGAGAAGCAGGAGGCGGGGAAGGGTAGAGGATGGGGGTGGGTCTTATCATTAATATTCATGACATGTAAACGTGTTACCTCTGATTGGCTAACAGCACTGTGACGCTACCTCCAGTGGGTCAGAACAAGCGGATGTGGGTGTCTTACTATGGTGAGAGAGAAGGAACAAACCGCGAAGGGAAAAATACCGCGTGTTGATGTCATTAAGGTGCGGCGCGAGGAAATAAAATAAATTCAACAAATGTTTGGGTTTTTACTGAACAAACAAATAAAATGAACGAGTGACTTAAAAAAAAGAATGTGGGTGTCTTTGTAAAAACTGTTTTGATTGGCTATTATAACAGAGCATGCTGCATGCTTTTTGGTTTTGTAGCGCAGCGTACCTGGCTAACTGCAGGAAGCGGTTAGCTGCACAGCTAATGTAGCCATTGCAAGGCTAACGTGGCACTGATTTTAAAACACGGCAAAACATAAGCTCATAAGTTACAGCCAATTTCCAGACTAAACTCAGTTTAACAGAGCATGCTGCATGCTTTTTGGTTTTGTAGCGCAGAGTACCTGGCTAACTGCAGGAAGCGGTTAGCTGCACAGCTAATGTAGCCATTGCAAGGCTAACGTGGCACCGATTTTAAAACATGGCAAAACGACTTAACAGTTATACACTTACTTGTTCGCTGTTTGTGGCTGATGCGGCAGGGATGCTTGGTACGGACCCAGGCTTCAGTGACAGTTGATGTGCAAAACCTGCCCTGTACTGTCCCAAGTTGTGGAAACATTCCTCAGGAAAATGCTTCCGACAAACATACACCGTCTTAGGTAGACTCGACAGTGTATTATTGAAGTAAATAAAATTAAGCCACTGCGTCTTCAGGGGCTCTCCCGTCGGCAGTAAAAACAGACTCTTTTCTGTGTTGTCACATCCATGGACAGCGCAATTTCCATGTTTCGCTCGCTTAGGTGATGCCATGTTGTGTCCTCTATGGTCTCCTCACTACAACTGGGCGGGGCAATCCATACAGTGGGTGGGAATCCAGAGGGGGGGCGTGGGGATCATCTCCCTTGCTGACATAGTAAAGGGAAGAGTTTATCAACACGCCATTTTGATGCGCCATTCTCAAATGTTGGGCATAGTTTGGTTTACACATTATGAAATTTCTAGCCACTGGGGTGACTTAAGAAGGTCAGAGGAACTCATTTTAATGTTAAAAAACCTCAAAGTGAAAATTTCATGCCATGGGACCTTTAAAGGAGATATGCAGAGCCTTTATTTTTAAATAAATTTGAGTGGATAGTATCTCCATCCTTGACTCTTGTATGCTGCATAAATGGGAATTAAAAAATATATATATTTTGGGAGTTACATTCGACCGCAAAGTTGGCATTTGAGCTGCCCTGCTAAGCTAGCCAGCCCTGAGTGCATGACATCACAGCAGGAACTGGTTTTAAGGCCAAGGCCTTTTACAGCTATAGACCAAAGTCATATAAATAAAAATTGATGGTGAAAGTAAGAAATACCGTTACCGACTTGCTCAAGACTGATTTGACTTCATTGATTGTGGGTTGACTCTCATTAAAACAGGATAGGTGTTATAACTTATGCAACATACATGTACATGCATTTTCACTGATAAAATGTAAAAGGCTAATTAAATAATCAGATAAACTGAGGCAATCACATTCTGAAGCAAATTAAATAATCTTATACCGGTAACTTAAACACAATACAAGTTACATGTATTAATCTAAATGTAGGTAAACAACGTGTGTCTTTTTTTTTTAATCCAAATGAGAGTTGGAGCTTACCCATCTGTGTTCTCGCTTCTTGAAGGCAGATATTGTGGCCGATTGTTTTTGAAACAATCTGACTTTCAGTTGTTTTGGTTCAGTTCTCTGTTCATTCACTTCTTCCATGTAAGGGTGAGATGGTAGCAATATCCAGTTTAGAAATCAGATGGCTGCTCCACTCATTCACTTTTCATACTGTGTATTCTGCAATTACTGCTGGGCTTAGGCAATTACTAAACCCTGGGACAGAATGGGATGTCACCGGTTTTAGCAACAACTGCAGGGAGGTCACTGCCCAAGTGATATGTTCTGTCCTGGGCTTTAGCAACAACCCTCAGCCCACTCCGGGAGGACTGGTGCAACTGAACTTGTCATAGAACAGACAGGAGAGGAGATCAAATGCGCTCAAACCACGGTTTATTAATAATAGGGGAAAGGGGAGTTGGGAGAATGTGTGTGGGTGAAATCCAGAGGCAGGGATGGCTGGTGGTGACATCTGAGGTCTCCCATCCAAGTACAGACCAGGCCCAACCCTGCTTAGCTTCTGAGACCTGGTATAGTCAGAGAGCTGTGGCTGCAGGCTAGCAGCAGGGCTGAGTAAGCTGGAGAACAGGTGAAGGTACAAGAGGGGCAGGCAAGAGGCAGAGTCAACAGGACAGAAGGCAGATCAGGTTACCGGGGCTGGAGAGCAGACAGAGTCAAACGGAACAGCACAATATCAGGAGTCAGAGTAGTAGGAACACAGAGCAGGTTATCAGGCTGAGAGTTGCAGACGATCTGACACTGAGGCTAGGGAGAACTGCAGCTTAAATACACCCAGGGGGAAGCAGGTGATCGGCAACAGCCAATGACAGTCACTGAAAGTTAATAAGAGGAAGTGAGTGCGGGCGTGGCCGGTAATGCTGAGTGGAGATGTTACCTGAAGAGAGAAGCCCACAGGTAGGACGATGACAGAACCCCCCCTCAAGGGACGGCCCCAGAAGTCCCTAGCCACAGATCACCAAAGACGGGCGGGAGGAGGGGGAATACCGGTGGAGGGTTAGAACTCCTCAGACCGGTCAGTGTCCATAGCCTCCACACCCTCTTCACCGTCAGAAGAATCGTCATCCCAGGACCCCCACCCAGGATTCGGTTCGGTGTCAGATGGTCCGATTAACCGAGGTGCTAGCTTACGAGACTCCACCTGGAGGGGCAGGTCCTTGGAGGGGGCAGAGCTGGCAGGTGGAGTATGGGGGGTTAGAGTGGCGGCCCATAAGCAGGTCCAGTGGCAGTCCTTGCCCCATTCTCTTATCGCACCAGTGGCCCAGTCGAGGTGAGGACTTTGTTGGCGGAGCCATGGATAGCCCAGGATGAGAGGTTGGTCGGGGGAATGGAGCAGGTGAAACTGGATGGTTTCATGGTGGTTGCCTGACAGAGTCATCGGGACAGGGGCAGTGAGGCGGGCGACAGTGCCAAGAAGATGGCCATCCAGTGCCCTGGCTGGAATGGGAGAGGATAAGTGAAGGCTTTGCAGACCCAACTGGTGCGCAAGCTCAGTGTCCATGATGTTAGCCTTGGCGCCAGAGTCGACCAGGGCGGTCAGAGTGTGGGTGGAATCCAACAGACGAAGATGAACTTGGAGCATAGGTTTCTGGCTGGTGGAGGACTGGATGATCATTGAGCCCAGCCGGACCCCTCCCATGGCCAGTGAGCTCATCACTTTTACTGGGCAAGAGGCAGCACGGTGACCGTCACCCCCACAGTACAGGCACAGATTGGAGGTGATCCGACGCTGGCGCTCTGCCGGGCTGAGGGAAGCACGGCCGATCTCCATGGGCTCTGCCTGGTCCAGAAGGCTCGGCGGAGAAGCAGCAGGAGACGTAGAAGGGGCTGGGTTACTCCGTGCGCTGGTGACTGACTGAGTCTGGCGGGCCCTCTCTTGTCGATGGGTCTGGACCTGGCGGTCAATGCGGACGGCCAGGGCAATGGCCTCATCGAGTGTCGATGGTTGTTCGTGCGAGACCAATTCATCCTTAATGTAGTCGGCCAGGCTGTGCAGAAAGGCGTCCACCAGCACCTGCGTGCCCCACTTGCTGCGCCGGGCCAAGGTCCGGAAATCGATCGAGTAGTCAGCCACTGCCTTGGCGAATACTCATCAGTCCTCCGGATGCCTCTACTGACGATGAGCCCAGGTCGAAGACCTTAGTCATTTCCGCTGAAAACAAGGTGAAGGAGGCACATGCCAGTGTCCGGCGTTCATACTCAGCAGTCCCCCACAGGCGGGCGCGGCCAGTCAGACGAGTGATGACGAAGGCCACCTTCGCTGCCTCCGACGCGAAGGTTCTGGGCTGCAGGTCGAACAGCAACCAGTAACTGGTCAGGAAGGCATGGACTTGGGAGGGGTCACCGTCAAAACACTCCGGACTGCCGACCTTGGGTTCCGGGGCCTCGAGTGTAGCAGGAGCACCTCCCGGAGCTGGCACGTCAGCAGCGGGTATGACAGGGGCTGATGCAACAAGAGACTGCGGTGGTTGGGCGGTGAGCAGCTGGAGTTCTTGGTCCAGTCATTGTTGCAGCTGCTGGAGCTGTTGCTGCTGATGACCAAGCTGGATCAGGGCTGCCATGCGACTGACATCTTCGACACACTGCAGCCGGTCTAGGGCAGAGGGTTCGGGCGCTGACTCCATGTTGTGTTCAGATCGTTCTGTCATGGGACAGACAGGAGAGATCAAATGTGCTCAAACCACAGTTTATTAATAATAGGGGAGTTGGGAGAATGTGTGTGGGTGAAATCCAGAGGCAGCTGGTGGTGACATCTGAGGTCTCCCATCCAAGTACAGACCAGGCCCAACCCTGCTTAGCAGCTGAGACCTGACAGGATCTGGCATAGTCAGAGAGCTGTGGCTGCAGGCTAGCAGCAGGGCTGAGTGAGCTGGAGAACAGGCGAAGGTACAAGAGGGGCAGGCAAGAGGCAGAGTCAACAGGACAGAAGGCAGATCAGGTTTCCGGGGCTGGAGAGCAGACAGAGTCAAACGGAACAGCACAATATCAGGAGTCAGAGTAGTAGGAACACAGAGCAGGTTATCAGGCTGAGAGTTGCAGACGATCTGAGGCTAGGGAGAACTGCAGCTTAAATACACCCAGGGGGAAGCAGGTGATCGGCAACAGCCAATGACAGTCACTGAAAGTTAATAAGAGGAAGTGAGTGTGGGCGTGGCCGGTAATGCTGAGTGGAGATGTTACCTGAAGAGAGAAGCCCACAGGTAGGACCATGACAGAACTCACTTTCCTTTTTAAATAAATAAATAAAATAAATACTTTTCTTGTAGTTTTCTTTTCCTTTAATTGTTGATACTGCACCCTCTTTCAATACAGGCTTATAGCCAATGCTCCTCAACAGATCAGAGGTCTCGTATGAGTCTTCAGTAAAATGTGCAGAGCAGAGGAGAGACCACTTCATAGGTGCCCAACGTGCCCATGAACTTCTCGCAAAATGTGTCCAAATCTTTGCAGTTTGAACATTCTTGAGCCATGAATGCAACATAAATCCAGCTTCTGTCATGTTGCTGTACCCGCCAGCAACACATCTATGTGGCATGGCAGTAAATTAGCTCAAAATGGAGGATTGAAGTTGCAGTCAGCTCTGTGTTTTAGTATAGCGGAAGTGGCGATGAGACCAATAGACTTCCTGTTGTGATGCTACGGATGTCAAGGTCATTCACTCAGACTGCTACCTATATAAATCACTTTAATCATAAAAATTACTATATTAGATTTATTGTTAACGCTTAACTATTCCTGTGCCAGTCTTGAGGTCTCAAGGCATTTATAAATGAAAGTGAGGCCATGGCTCTTTGTATATGCTTTAACTAAAGTTTGAAGCTGACCACATGGACAAAGAAAAAAGACCTCTGGAGGATAGCTATATGGTCAGATGAGACAAAGATTGAGTTGTTTGGCCACCATTGGGCCTTTTTCACTACCCTTTTTCAGCTCACTTCAGCTCACTTCAGCCCAACATGGCTCGCGTTTCGACTACCTCAGAGCAGCACGACTGAGCTCACTTCAGCCTTACTCAGCACCCAAAACTCACACGGTTTTGGAGTGGGGCTGAAGTGAGCCAAACCGAGCCGAGTGGGGCTAGGGGTGTGAGGAGACACTCCCCTGTGCACTGATTGGTGAGGAGGAGTGTCCTCACATGCCCACACGCCCCGCGAGCACGCTGGGAACCACCATCTGTAAACACCGTAAACCCGGAAGAAGAAGAATTACGACAAATTATGCGCCTCGCCTCATCTATACGCTCTTGCCAGTATCTGTTGGCGTTGTCGGTGACAACAAGCCACAGCACCAAGACCAGCAACACTAATGACTCCATGTCCTCCATGTTTATTGTTTACTATCCGGGTCATGAGACTACCACTTAAAAGGTCACTGATGTCACTGTTTGCGCCGCCTAACGACATCACGTGACGTCCACCCACTTTCGCTAACTCCACCCAATGTGTCCACCCACTTCCAGCCAGCACGGTTCAGCGCGGTTGTAGTCGAAATGCAACCCCAACAGCCCCACTCAGCTCGACTCAGCCCAACTCAGCACCGCACGGCTCAGCCCAACTCAGCCGCGTTGGTCATGGAAAAGCCCCAAATGACCACCATGTGCAGAGGGACACTGTACCAGGTGGTGGTAGGATCATAATGCTCTGGGGCTATTTTGCTGCCAGTGGAACTGGTTCATTGCACAAATTGGATGGAATAATGAAGAAGGAGGACTACCTCAGAATTCTTCAGCATAAATAATCAGAAACTTGAACATGACTTGGGAGTTACAACAGGACAATGAGCCCAAACACGCATCAGAGCTAGTTGTAGAGGATAAAGAAGGCTAACATTAAGCTTAAAACAAGCCCTGACTTCAACCCTATTGAAAATATATGCTTATAAGTCAAGTCCATGCCAAGAAAAAAAAAAATTAATTGAACTCTACCAATTCTATGATGAAGTAGAAATCATGAAATACCATGAAATGTCCAACCAGAATTCTGCCAGAAGCTTGTGCATTGTAAACAAAAATGTTTGGTAAAGGTAAATCTTGCAAAGAGACATTTTACCCAAATATTAGGTGTGCTGTATGTATATTTTTAATCCTGTATGTATAATTTTGACCCTATGTTGATTTCAGAAAACCCAAAGAAAATTAAAACTTGTGCACCAAATTCTAGTTTTTTTTTTTAATTAAAGATGCATGCCATACATTCTGCCACAGAAAAAGAACAGTTCAAAGAAATTACTGAAAGTCCAAATATTGCCATGACATTCATATCCAAGATGACATTTCATGTCACTGTATGTAATGAACTCTTATTCATGAACTTTTATTTTTTGACCTCTTTTCCTTCTAGTTGGTATTTCAGGAAGTCTCTACTCCATTGTCGAACACACACTATCTTGGTTCTTACCTCGGAGCTATGTACTCAGCTGAGCAAAACTTGGAGCGCTTCCAAGCAGAGGCCATCGCCAGAAATCGTTGTGATACCCCTGTCAAAAATCTCTTCATTTCAGGTATAATAAGCTCTGTGCAACGTACAGTAGATCGATCTTTCTATGGTTCTTAGTTATGCTTTGGAAAGGATGGTTCATTTATGTTTGTCAACCATGACATTACAACACAATTTACATGATCTAGCTTGTATGGGAAGTTACAAGTAGTTACTGTTAAGATGAGGGGTGGGATTAGCAGATGTAGCCTTTTTTCACCATATAAAATATAATGAAATATATGATTCTAATTGCTCATTAGAATCCTTATGAAATTTGATGACCACTTAGCTCCTGTCTTACTGTAATTAGTCAGTTTGGACCTCATTGTTATATCCTTAAGTGCCTAGTTATTTGAGCTCCAGCACATTGAGCTTAGATTCCAGGTTTTTTTCACTGATTATGTGATTGTGTATGTTTTGGATTCTCAGGTCAGGATGTGTTTAGCTGTGGTATTGCAGGTGCATTACATGGTGGCCTTCTCTGTGCCTCCACGGTGCTCAGACACATTGTGTACATCGACCTCTTCATGCTGAAGAAGAAGCTAAAGAGGAACAAAGCAAGAGGAACTGCTAAACACATAAAGCTGCTCTGATTAGAGAGGGGGGGAAAGCTACAGCAATTGACAAGCAGTGAACTGCTTATTAGACACACGAGAATTTGCTTATTTTACATAGCCAATTAGCATTTTTATCTTTATTACAAAAGGTTTGGAAAAAATAAAATATTTTCTGCCTTTGCATAGCAAAAAAGTAATAAAATATGATTGATTTTTTTTTGAAAACCACAGAATGCAGACTTTCATACTCCCCAGTTAGTTTTACAGAAGTCTCAATTTACTTTATTGCTTACTTGTAATGTTGTAATGACAAAAGATTTAGACAAACAAACAAACAAACAAATAATATTAAAAAAAACTTTGAAAGAAAACAATATTGAAGGAATGTGTTTTAATTAAAATATTAAAACACAGTGTGACAAAATAGTGTTACTCTCGACAACAAACCGTATCCATGCATCCTGACGTGCTAAATAATCCAATAATTAACACATTACGTAATGCCTTTAACTGTTTACGCCAAATCCCCATGATGGTGTTGTTCTGACCTGTGTGTGAGAGTCCCTCCTGATCGGGAAACAAAGGGATAACCAGAAGCTTCAGACTTCCTCAATTAAGTGGACATTTCCTCTGGGAAAAGCCCGCAGCTTGGTTGGTATAACATGAGCCGTGATGAATGACTAGAGCTGTGGAGGAGATCAGGATGAATGCTTTCACTGTGTGTAGCTCCAGCAGGATGCAAACTTCCATCCAGCTCTCTGCTCTTGTCTATTTGTTGTGAACACACCTTTATAGCAGAGGGGATAGCCTGTGGTCTCTTACAGATGATCAATTTTTTTTCAGCTGCTCCTGTTAGGGGTCACCATAGCAGATTATCCTTCCCAATTTATGATCCACATGTTTGATTTGGCATAGGTTCTTGCACTGGATGTCCTTCCTGCCACAACCCTTCCCAATCTATCCAGCCCCGAAACTAAATATGCACTAGTATTATTTTTGGGACCGACACTAAATATGCACTAGTATTATTTTTACCTAATCTGCAGGTCTTTGAATTGTGCGAGGAAACTGGAGCACCCAGAGGAAACCCATACAGGAGAGAACATGTAATCTCCACACAGAAAGGTCCCTGTCAGCCATGAGGTTCGAACCCAGAACCTTCTTGCTGTGAGGCAACAGAACAGACAGGGGTTACTGGGAACATATGGGAAGGCATTATTAATGCTGAATGGTATATACATGTTTCAGAGTAACATTGCTGCTATCCAGATGATATCTTTTTCAAGGACGGCCTTACTTGTTTCAGCAAGTTGATGCCAAACCACATTCTGCATGTATTACAACTGCATGACTCTGTAGTAAAAGAGTCCAGGTGCTCAACTGGCCTGCCTGTAGTCTAGACCTGTCTTCCATTGAAAACATTTAGTACATTATGAAGTGACAAAGGAGACCTTGAACTGTTCAGCAACTGAATTTGTATATCAGGCAAGAATGGGACAAAATTTCACTCTCAAAACTACAGCAGAACTGAACTGGTCTCCTCAGTTCACAAACATTTACAGAGTGTTGTTAAAAGTAGAGGTGATGGAACACAGTGGTAAACATGCCCCTGTCCCAACTTTTTTTGAAATGTGTTGCTGGCATTAAATTCAGAATGAGCATATATTTTTCAAAAACAATCAAGTTTCTAAGTTTCAACATTTGATATGTTGTCTTTGTACTATTCTCAATGAAATATAGGGTTTCCATGATTTGCAAATCATCACATTCTGTTTTTATTTATGTTTTACACAGTGTCCCAACTTTTTTGGAATTGGGGTTGTATTTTTTTTAATTCAATGTGGACTGGAAAAAACAGAAAAAATAGGACTGCTGGGAAAAATAAAATAATGCTAATATTTCATTAACACAATATACACTATAACAAGAAAATCTATTATAATGACTGTTTTATTTATGGTTTTCCAGGTACGGTTTTCATTTAATAACAGTGAAGAATGATTATACCTTATGCAATGAACATACAAGTTGTATTTGCAAACAGAATGATCCTGAAAATAATGGCCTTTGAGAGTAGCTTTGTATAAGAATATTTACAATATTTGAACATCAGTTGGGGTGGCATGGTGGTGTAGTGGTTAGCACTGTCACCTCATAGCAAGAAGGTTCTGGGTTTGAGCCCAGTGGCTGATGGGGGGCCTTTCTGTGTGGAGTTTGCACGTTCTCCCCGTGTCTGCATGGGTTTCCGCTGGGTGCTCCGGTTTCCCCCCACAGTCCAAAGACATGCAGGTTAGGCTAATTGGTGGCTCTAAATAAACTGTAGGTGTGAATGGTTGTTTGTCTTTGTGTCAGCCCTGCGATGACCTGGTGACTTGCCCAGAGTGTATCCCGCCTCTCGCCTGTAGTCAGCTGGGATGGGCTCCAGCTTGCCCGCGACTCTGCACAGGATAAGTGGTTACAGATAATGGATGGATGAACATCAGTTCATTTGTATGTTTTGATCAGTTTTATGCATCTATTTTTTGTATTCGGGTGTAACTCTTAAGTGCTCCAGATATCTGAACCTATATTCAGATTTAAACCTAAATTTGCATCTGGAGCTCCACAACAAGTCATTCATTCATTCATTCATTCATTCATTCATTATCTCTAGCCGCTTTATCCTTCTACAGGGTCGCAGGCAAGCTGGAGCCTATCCCAGCTGACTACGGGCGAAAGGCGGGGTACACCCTGGACAAGTCGCCAGGTCATCACAGGGCTGACACATAGACACAGACAACCATTCACACTCACACCTACGGTCAATTTAGAGTCACCAGTTAACCTAACCTGCATGTCTTTGGACTGTGGGGGAAACCGGAGCACCCGGAGGAAACCCACGCGGACACAGGGAGAACATGCAAACTCCACACAGAAAGGCCCTCGCCGGCCCTGGGGCTCGAACCCAGGACCTTCTTGCTGTGAGGCGACAGCGCTAACCACTACACCACCGTGCCGCCTCACGACAAGTCAACCAGTAATTTTTTTTTTTTTTAAATCCTGATACCCTGTAGGCCAGCTGCATGTCTTTGGACTGTGGGGGAAACCAGAGCACCCAGAGGAAACCCACACAGACTCCACACAGAAAGGCCCCCATCAGCCGTGAGGTTCAAACCAGGAACTTTCTTGCTGTGAAGTGCCAGTGCTAACCACTGACGAAAAAAAAACCAAACAGTAATGCACTTCCTATTTGTATCTGTATTAATTTAGAACACATTATGCAGTTTGCTTAATCAATATAATGTATTCATATTCAGTTACATCCCTATTATGTATCAGTCATTTGCTGCAACTTATATAGATGCCCTATATCTGTCACATTGCTGAAAATCGTTGAGCTATAGGTTGAGAAACAAAAGCAGCTGTGCATTCACATTAATAAATTTCATTATAATTTCAATATAAGTTCTTAAGAAACTCAGCCTCAGGTCAGTATGTTTAATGATGAAATGTAAAAAACATAATCGAGCATCAGTGAAAAGAAAAGCACTTCTTTTTACATGGAACTTTACAGGGAAATGAGATGACATTCAAAAGAAAGTAGAAAGAGAAGACAAAAATGTAATCTAATGCAAAACTGATTAAATGCAATATTCATCTGATGAAAATAAAAATAGAAAGCACACAATAAACTGATGGCACAGGGTGGTGCTGCAACAGGTAGCATTACCATCTCACAGCTCCAGGGTTCCTGGTTTGATCCTGAGCTTAAGTTACTGTCTGCATGGACTTTGATGTTCGATGTCTGTGGGGGATTCCTCTGGGTTCCCTGTTTTCTTTCCGTTACCCAAAACCACACAGGTAGGTGGATTGGTAGTGTTAAATTGTCCCTAGGTGTAAAGGTGTGTGATAAACTGGTGGTGTATCTAGTGTTCCCAGCTCAGGTTCAGTGATTCCAGCCTCCACAGCATTCTTGAGCAGAGAAAAAAGCGTCATGGAAGATGAATGATAAAATCGGACAGAATAAATAATAAGCTAGAGAATTCCAGATCATGTTGCCATCCTAATTATTCCATCCTCTTCACTGGAGACATTTAAAATAAAAAGACACTTAAGAATATTTTAAACTCGCCGTAAATTATTAATCATGTTAATGCTTTGCAGTCTTAGTTTGGAGTCTTTTTGTCTCCTGAAGAGTTCCACCATGCTGAAAAAGCAGGTGGAGGTCAGAAGGAGAAAAATCATATTCATGGTAAAATTACATCCTGCAATACTTTTTTTTTTTGAAACCATAGCATGCAATTATAGACTTTTATGTTCTCCGATTCACACACACATATTTCCTTTGATTTATACTTATAATTTATTCCCATGACAAAAAGATTCACAATAAAGGAAATGTGGTACTCTCTTTAAAAAGAGAGAGACTTCAAATGATACTTTGTACAGTTAAGTGTTCTTAGCGTCCTAAAGGAGTTTTTTAAGAAAACTTTCTAATATGGTTCTAAATACAATATTTCAGGGTTCTCCAGAAGGTTAAAAAAAAACCCTCTTAAGGGTTCTAAAATGTGACCTTTTTTTCTAATTTCAAATGTCAGACAAGTTAAGAAACAATGGGGGGGGTAGCAGGGTGTGTTTTCTTTTAGCTGCTTTAAGATCTGTCAGTGATAGAGATGTAGTATTCTAATGGAATTTATACTATAACATGATTTTAATTATGATTTGGAATGATGTAATGTCTTAAGGATGGAAAAGGAAGTTGAAGTTTGAAATTGAAAGCCATTCGAGCATGAAAAAGAACTCATGGATTTATTTTTTCACCATTTTGTGGATCACCGAATTAATATATATATTTTTTGTTTCAGGATTATTACCTCCCCCTCATTTTATTTCTTTCTCTCTCTTGTGCCTTTTCCACTATGTTTCTGTCTTCTCAATGTCCCTCCGATTAGCAGGGTTTGGGAAGGCTTTCTTCGTTTATGACTTTCCCAGCTGTGCTGAAGCCAATAGAGGCAGCTGGTTTTAATCATCACACAGAGAGAGAGAGAGAGAGACTGTGACTGCTTGAAAAAGGGTGGGGAGGAAAAACATACAAACACACTGTAAGGTCACCTGAACACTAGGAGAAGATCGAGTCGCCTACTGTTCAGTGTTTATTCTCATTTCAGACATGTTAGAGCAGGTCACATCACTGTAAGCAAATGTGTAAGAATTTGCACACACCAGCTCATATAGGACATTCGTATGGGGTAACTTAATTCTTTAAAATGACTCTCTCATTGCTAACCCTAGAACATTTTCAGAAGAGTCTTTATAGTGGTTATAATCTCTACACTGAAAAAAATTAAACATTGGCTCAAATTAAAAAAATTGAGGTAATCGATCACACCTAATATTGTAGTGTTATACAATATAAATAATTCGTTTGATTTGACCTGAAATATTTAACTTCATGTAAACCAATTTCTGATGGTTGAACCAAAGCAATTATTTCAGATTTTCCTAAATTAAAATAAATACATTGTTTTTTTTTACCTTTATTTGATAGGACAGTGTAGAGACAGGAAATGAGCTGGAGCAAGACAGGGAGGGATCTGGAAATGACCTCGGGTCAGAATTAAACCCAGGTCCCTGGATTTATGGCATGGCACCTTAATCAACTGAGCCACAGCATTGTGTGTTAACCACAGCCAAACCATACATTGGTTTTATTACTTAATGTACACTGAAAAAAGTGAAACAAAGCTGTTGTTCATTTAATGTATTTGTTTTCATTCCAGCGAATAAAAAAAAATAGTTTGCTCCCATATTCAAAAGTTGTTTAAATGAATTTAAAATATTCAGGTTTAACAATCTTTGTTAAACCTGAATATTTTAAATTCATTTAAACAACTTTTGAATATGGGAGCAAACTATTTTTTTTTATTCGCTGGAATGAAAACAAATACATTAAATGAACAACAGCTTTATTTCACTTTTTTCAGTGTATGGATGAAGAGAAGCTCAGCATATTTTCACAACACACATGCTTTTCTTCCATTTTTATACTTTTTTATTTTGCTTATGGCCAAAATGAACTTGTGAATAAGTTGCTTAACCTAATGTCTCAATTCTGCATATAATAGCAACTAGAAATAAAATAAAATATAATAATTTAGCTTTCCAACACTTATGTTTATCCTCTTTATGTTTCATTAATTACAAAGTTAGTTGGAATCCTTCACATAGGGAATGTGCCTTTGACTAAATCATTTAAAATCAACTTAATGTAAATGATCCATTTTCCCTCCCAGATGTTTTGGCCAAAATTGCAGCCATTTTGCTGTTCTGTTCTTGTCTGCCCAGTTTTCCTCTCTGGTACCGATGTGGAGAGATCTCTGTTTGCTGCACATTATTTATAAAAGCTCAACTCAGCAGAGCCCCCTCCCTTCACAAACACAACAGATGCAGGCTGTGCAAAGTTTCCATTTAAAAGAATAAACAAACTAGAACTAGAACTGCCACCTTATTGTGGTGGAGGGGTTTGTGTGCTTGAATGATCCTAGGAGCTATGTTGTCGGGGGCATTATGCCCCTGTAAGGGTTTCCCAAGGCAGACAGGTCCTAGGTGACAGGCCAGACCAAGAGCAGTTCACCAAAACCCCTAATGGAGCAACAACCAAGGACCGAGACGTCGCCCGGTATGGCGCAGCCGGGGCCCCACCCTGGAGCCAAGCCCAGGGTTGGGACTTGCATGCGAGTGCTTGGTGGCCGGGCCTTTGCCCATGGGGCCCGGCCGGGCTCAGCCCGAAGAGGTGATGTGGGCCCGACCTCCTGTGGGTTCACCACCCACAGCGGTAGCAGTAGGGGGCTGGTGCAGTGTGGATTGGGTGGCAGTCGAAGGCAGGGGCCTCGACGACCTGATCCCCGGACACAGCGGCTAGCTGTTGGGACATGGAATGCCACTTCGCTGGGGGGGAAAGAGCCTGAGTGGGAGGTTGAGAGGTACCGGCTAGAGATAGTTGGGCTCACCTCCACGCACAGCTTGGGCTCTGGAACCCAGTTCCTTGAGAGGGGCTGGACTCTCCACTTCTCTGGAGTCGCCCATGGTGAGCGGCGGCGGGCTGGTGTGGGCTTGCTTATAGCTCCCCAGCTCAGCCGCCATGTGTTGGAGTTTACCCCAGTGAACGAGAGGGTTGCCTCTCTGCGCCTTCGGATTGGGGAGAGGGCTCTTGCTGTTGTTTGTGCCTACGGGCCGAATAGCAGTGTAGAGTATCTGGCCTTCTTGGAGTCCCTGGGAGAGGTACTGAGGGGTGCTCAGACTGGGGACTCCATTGTGCTACTGGGGGACTTCAATGCTCACGTGGGCGATGACAGTGACACCTGGAGGGGCGTGGTTGGGAGGAACGGCCTCCCCGATCTGAACCCGAGTGGTGTTTTGTTATTGGACTTCTGTGCTAGTCACGGTTTGTCCATAACAAACAACATGTTCGAGCATAGGGGTGTCCATAAGTGCATGTGGCACCAGGACACCTTAGGTCGGAGGTCAATGATAAACTTTGTTGTCGTTTCATCTGATCTCCGGCATAAAGATCTATGTCTTGGACACTCGGGTGAAGAGAGGGGCTGAGCTGTCAACTGATCACCACCTGGTGGTGAGTTGGATCCGCTGGCGGAGGAGGAAGCTGGACAGACCTGGCAGGCCCAAACGTATGGTGAGGGTCTGCTGGGAATGTCTGGCCGAGCACTCTGTTGGGGAGGTCTTTAACTCCCACCTCCGGGAGAGCTTTTCCAAGCTTCTGGGGGAGATGGGGGACATTGAGTCTGAGTGGACCATTTTCTCTACCTCCATTGTGGATGCGGCTGTTCGGAGCTGTGGCCGCAAGGTCTCCGGTGCCTGTCGTGGCGGCAATCCCCGAACCCGGTGGTGGACCCCGGAAGTAAGGGATGCCATCAAGCTGAAGAAGGAGTCCTATCAGGCCATGTTGACCTCCAGGACTCCTGAGGCAGCTGACAGGTATCGACAGGCCAGGCGTGCTGCAGCTCGGGCAGTTGCGGAGGCAAAAACTCGGAACTGGGAGGAGTTCGGGGAGGCCATGGAGAAGGACTATCGGTCGGCCTCGAAGAAATTCTGGCAAACAGTCCAGCGCCTCAGGAGGGGGAAGCAGTACTCTGCCAACACTGTTTACAGTGCGGGGGGGAGCTGTTGACCTCGACTGGGGACATTGTCAGGCGGTGGAAGGAATACTTTGAGGATCTCCTCAATCCCACCATCATGTCTTCCATTGAGGAGACTGAGGCTGATGACTCAGAGGTGGACTCGTCAAGTGGAGGCATTTAAGTATCTCGGGATCTTGTTCACGAGTGAGGGAAGGATGGAGCGTGAGATCGACAGGAGGATTGGTGCAGCCTCCGCAGTGATGCGGTCGCTTTACCGGTCCGTCATGGTGAAGAAGGAGCTGAGCCAAAAGGCAAAGCTCTCAATTTACCGGTCGATCTACGTTCCGACTCTCAACTATGGCCATGAGCTTTGGGTAATGACCGAAAGAACAAGATCGCGGATACAAGCGGCCAAAATGAGTTTTCTTCGCAGGGTGGCTGGGCGCTCCCTTAGAGATAGGGTGAGAAGCACAGTCACTTGGGAGGAGCTTGGAGTAGAGCCGCTGCTCCTCCACATCGAGAGGCATCAGCTGAGGTGGCTCGGGCATCTTTTTTGGATGCCTCCTGGACGCCTCCCTGGGGAGGTGTTCCAGGCATGTCCTCCCGGGAGGAGGCCCCGGGGAAGACCCAGGACATGCTGGAGGGACTATGTCTCTCGGCTGGCCTGGGAACGCCTCGGTGTTCTTCCCGAGGAGCTGGCCGAGGTGTCTGGGGAAAGGGAAGTTTGGGCTTCCATGCTTAGGCTGCTGCCTCCGCGACCCGGTCCCGGATAAGCGGAAGAAGACGAGAATAAACAAAATAGCTAAATGAAGAATTATAGAAGGACAATAAAAAGATTTCGGAGATGCTGCTAAACCACTGGCAGGCATAACCAGTACTGAAACAATACACAACACACTCGAACTATCAGCATGAACTTTGTTAGCAGAGGCTGAATAACATTAACTACATACTGTTGTGGTCAGAAGTTTACATACAGTGACATGAATGCCAACTTGGATATGAATGTCATGGCAATATCAGTAATTTCTTTGAACTGCTCTTTTTTGGTGGCAGAATGTACAGCATGCATCTTTAATTAAAAAAAATAGAATTTGGTGCACAAGTTAATTTTCTTTGGGTTTTCTGAAATCAACACTGGGTCAAAATTATACATACAGGGTAAAAAATATACATACAGCACACCTAATATTTTGGTAAAATGTCTCTTCGCAATATTCACCTTCACCAAAAATTTTTGTTTACCATGAACAAGCTTTTGGCAGAATTCTGATTGGATATTTCACGACTCTTCATGGTAGATTTGTTAGAGTTCAATTAAATTTTTTTTTCTTGGCATGGACTTAACTTAGAAGCACGATCCATATATTTTCAATAGGGTTAAAGTCAGGGCTTGTTTTAAGCTTAAAAGAATAGAAAATGCAAAGTAAATACATGCAGGGGTTGGTAGCTTGTAATATTGAGAGCCCGTAAGAAAAGTTTCAGGCATGTTTGACCATTTATAAGAAAGTTGTGAGCATTTTTGTATCGCTGCTCTAATGCCACCAGGAGGCTGCCATGTTGCCTGTTGGAAGGGCGATGCATGATGTCATTTGGGTGCAAGGCTGAGTGTATACTTCAGTACTGAAGGGGCAAAGCGAAAAGTCTACTAAGGTGACAATGTCGATTTTTTTCATTATACATCTGAAAGTGTATTAATGAGCTGCAACCCTGACTTATGGACAAATTTGAACTCTTTACCTGTAAAATGAGGCTGAAACTATGTGTTATACTACTCATTAGATGCTTAGCATGCTCTCGATTCATTCATGAAAAACTTCCTCATCAAGACGTCCCCAGGCTAGCCTACCATCATTACTGTAGTAGGCAGTCCAACTCCAACAGCAACACAGAAAGAAGATAAACAAACACTACTATACAGGATTCATGTGAACATTACAGGAAGATGCACTTGTACGAAAAAAGACAGAAATATTGCCAGAAACACCCAAGCTGCTGGTATGGTATGGGTTTATTTGGTAAAATTCATACATGTAAAAGATACAGTATAAATAGCACCGAGGGCAACACAAAGTATAAAATACACTTATTTCCAATGTAGTCCTCTTGATGACAACAATAAAATATAAGAGACAATAATAAATTGACAAAATTGTATAAACAATGACAAAAGTCATCAAAAAATATGCCAACTGTAATTACACTGGGGAACACAATTTTTGTTGAGTTAGGTCTGACAGCTGTTTTTAACTAATTTTTGGGTGCGGAATCCAAAACTGATCTCAGTTTTTCTCTATCACGTCAAGTTTTTGAACTATAGGATCCCCATTTTCTTAAAAAATATCAAAAATACTGTAATTAACAGATATGTGCTTGTTTTATAAAAATTTACAAATCAAATCAAGTTTATTTGTATAGCGCTTTTAACAATAAACACTGTCGCAAAGCAGCTTTACAGAATTTGAACGACTTAAAACATGAGCTAATTTTATCCCTAATCTATCCCCAATGAGCAAGCCTGTGGCGACGGTGGCAAGGAAAAACTCCCTCAGACGACATGAGGAAGAAACCTCGAGAGGAACCAGACTCAAAAGGGAACCCATCCTCATTTGGGCAACAACAGACAGCCTGACTATAATATTAACAGTTTTAACAGGTATAACCCTCAACTGTCCTCATGGGGCCGTCCTTCACAGGAGCAGTGCGATAAAACTCCGACCAGACACAGGGCACCAGGATGGATCAAGCAGGTCCGAGGGGCAGAAGAGGCCAGCATCTCAATCACAGGATCAACATGTAACTCAGAGGGACAGATTGGGGGGGGAAGAGAGAGAAAGAAAACACAGGTTGTTAGGTATGCCCTAAAAATGACAAGTATTAAATCTGTGTGGTAGGCTCGCAGAGGCGAGAGTCTTTACATCAGGCATAACACACAACAATGGCATGTTAATATGGTAAAAAATATATCATGAACTGCTCTGGCTGGATGCTTGATTGGGTGATGGGAGCACACTCCTCAGCAATGATGAGATGCAGATGGAACCCTTAGGGCTGGCCAAGACAATTCAGTTACATTTCACCGGGTCTGGGACATGCGACAGAATGTCTGACAGCCAATTCCCTGCAGGCTACGATAGCCAGTCGAGGTCTCCACCCTCTCCACCAAAAGATTTCCTGTTGACTCCATGTAACTCAGAGGGACAGATTTGGGGTGGGGGGGAGGGAAAGAAAACACAGGTTGTTAGGTATGCCCAATGTCACCTGAATAAGTAGGAGCAGTATACATATTGCTCCGAGTACAAGCAGGGACTCCGGCAACTAACTATGACAGCATAACTAAAAGGAGAGAGCCAGAAGGTAACACAGGCATGAGGGAGCCCCGGGACATAAAGCAGCCAGCCACTACACCGTCAACAAACTCGAGTGAGCAAGCGAGTGGGGACTGACAGCATCCATACATCCCAGTTTACCAAAACACTCTATGTCTGAGGACCCTCCAGATCTACTCCTTTACCTCATAAACACCATTAACAAAAGGCTTGACTAAACAGATATGTTTTCAGCCTAGACTTAAATGCCGAGACTGTGTCTGATTCCCGAACATTACTTGGAAGGCTGTTCCATAACTGTGGGGCTTTGTAAGAAAAGGCTCTGCCCCCTGATGTAGCCTTCACTATACGAGGTACCAGCAGATAGCCTGCACCTTTTGATCTAAGTAGGCATGGTGGGTCATAGAGGAGCAGAAGTTCACTCAGGTACTGTGGTGCGAGACCATTTAGTGCTTTAAAGGTCAATAGTAGTATTTTATAATCAATACGAAATTTGATTGGGAGCCAATGCAGTGTGGATAAGACAGGCGTGATGTGGTCATATTTTCGAGTTCTAGTAAGGACTCTTGCTGCTGCATTTTGAACTAACTGGAGCTTGTTTATGCACTTATTGGAACATCCAGACAGTAAGGCATTACAATAATCCAACCTGGAGGTAACGAAAGCATGGACTAGTTTTTCTGCATCATGCAATGACATTAAATTTCTTATCTTAGCAATATTTCTGAGATGAAAGAAAGCTGTCCGGGTGATGTTATCAATGTGAGTTTTGAATGAAAGACTGGGGTCAATAATCACTCCGAGGTCTTTTACTGCTGCACGTGAAGAAACAGAAAGGCCATCCAGAGTCACTGTGTAATCAGAAAACTTACTTCTAGCTGTATGTGGTCCTAGCACAAGTACTTCAGTCTTGTCAGAGTTAAGCAGAAGGAAATTAATAAGCATCCAGTGTTTAATGTCCTTAACACATTCCTCAATTCTATTAAGCTGGTGTCTCTCATCAGGTTTTGCAGAGACATACAACTGTGTGTCATCAGCATAACAGTGGAAACTAATACAATGTTTACGTATAATATCGCCCAGAGGTAACATATATAGAGAAAAAAGCAGTGGACCCAAGACAGAACCTTGTGGAACACCAAACTTTACCTCGGTACGTCTAGAAATATCACCATTTATATCAACATACTGATAACGATCAGTTAGATAAGACCTGAGCCAGGAGAGGGCCATTCCCTTAACTCCCACAACATTTTCTAGTCTATCCAGAAGAATGGAATGATCAATGGTATCAAATGCTGCACTAAGGTCAAGCAACACAAGTAGCGAGACACAGCCCTGATCAGATGCCAACAGTAGGTCATTTACTACTTTAACCAGTGCTGTCTCTGTGCTATGATGAGGTCTAAATCCTGACTGATACATTTGATGGATGTTATTCCTATGTAAATATGAGCATAACTGCTGTGCCACAGCTTTTTCAAGGATCTTGGAGATAAAGGGGAGGTTTGATATTGGCCGATAATTGGACAGCTGACAGGGATCAAGGTCAGGTTTTTTAATCAGGGGTTTGATAACTGCTAGTTTAAAGGATTTGGGTACATAGCCAATCCTAAGAGAAGAATTTATTATTTTTAGAAGTGGTTCAATTACTCCAGGCATTATCTGTTTGAATAGATGTGTCGGTAAGGGATCAAGTACGCAAGTTGAGGCTTTTGATGTAGAGATTAATGAAAGTAATTCAGTTTCTTTTAGGGGAGTAAAACATTCTAACTGATGATCTGATACAGTTATATTGTTAACTACAAGGTCACTTTCATTGTCTAACCTTAAATTAGTAGTTTGAATTTTTTGTCGGATATTCTCAATTTTGTCATTAAAAAAAATCATGAAGTCGTTGCTACTACATACTGCAGGTGTGCATGTGTTGATAGTGGACTTATTCCTGGTTAATTTTGCTACAGTATTAAATAGGAATCTAGGATTATTTTTGTTATCTTCTATTAGGGAGGAGAAATATGTTGATCTCGCGGCACTAAGAGCTTTTCTATACTTCAGGAAGCTCTCCTTCCAAGCTAATTTGAACACTACCAATTTTGTTTGACGCCATTTACGTTCCAATTTTCGAGTGGTCTGTTTTAATGTGCGAGTGTCATCATTATACCAGGGTGCTAATTTTTTGTCTCTGACCATTTTCCTTTTTAGAGGAGCTACATTATCTAAAGTATGGCGGAATGTTGACTCTAAGCATTCAGTTGCCTGATCAAGTTCTGCAGGGGCTGACAGTGACCCAATCAAAGTTGACAGCTCTGGGAGATCATTTATAAAGCTCTGTGCAGTAGTTGACGTGAAAGTACATTTAATACAGTAGCATGGTGAGGTGCATATATTATTACTCAGACATATTTTGAATGAGATGAGACAATGATCTGAGATAACTTCAGACTGTGGAAGTATGACTATATTGTCTACGTTTAATCTGAATGTTAGTATTAGATCAAGGGTGTGACCACCATTATGGGTCGGTCCTATGACATTCTGCTTAATCCCGACTGAATCTAAGATGGACACAAACGCTGTTTTTAAAGGGTCTTCTGGGTTATCGAAGTGAATATTAAAATCTCCGACAACTAAAGCTTTGTCTAAGGAAATAACCAGATCTTAGATAAAATCTGCAAATTCAGAAAGAAACTCAGAATATGGCCCCGGGGGCCTGTAAATAATAAGCAATGGAATTAACTGGGTAGACTTATTTTTCGAGGCTACATACATTATATTAGTATGAAGAACTTCAAATGTATTAAATTTATAACCAGGTTTTTGTGTTACACCTAGATGATCGTTATAAATAACTGCGACGCCTCCTCCTCTGCCAGTTAGACGAGGCTGGTGTATATAACTGTATCCAGGAGGACTCGCTTCATTTAATGCTATATATTCATTTGGCTAATCCATGTTTCTGTTAAACAGAGTACATTAAACTCCTGATCAGTAATGAGTTCATTAACCATTAGCGCTTTAGATGTAAGAGATCTAATATTTAATAGCCCCACCTTTAGATCAAAGGTGCTGGCAGCAGCTGTACAGTCAGTATGATCTAATTTTATATTGATTAGGTTACTGGAACAAACTCTCTGAAAATTTCTACCTTTTTGTTGAGCTCGGGGAACAGACACAGTCTCAATGTAGTGGGCCCTGAGTGACGACTCTGTGCAGCTAGCAGACAGTCGGTTTAGCCTGTTCGTCTGCTCCCTGGCCTTGGCTCTGGATTGTCAGAAATTAACTAGGCCTGTTCTGAGACTATGACCTATGCTGCAGGAAATGAGAGCAGCACCTTCCCGAGTGGGATGGATACCGTCCCGCCCTAACAGGCCAGCAGTGCCCTCAAAATTAGCCCAATTATCTATAAAGCCCACACTGTTTTCAGAGCACCACCTGGACAGCCAGCAGTTCAGTGACCATAACCTGCTGTAAGCTACATCACCACGCCACATTGGGATGGGACCAGAGGATACTACAGCATCGGACATCGCCTTCGCTAATTTAAACACCTCTACAAAGTTACTCTTAGTAACCTCAGACTGACGAAGGCGTATATCATTAGCTCCTGCATGGATAACTATCTTTGAGAACCTGTGCTTGCCTAGGACCCTAAGATTACCTGCTATGTCCGGTGCCCTGGCTCCTGGTATACACCTGATTAAAGCTGCTGGTGCCCCTAAAGGCTGAGCTAATTTCACGTGCTGTATGATAGAGTCCCCTATAACCAGAGCTCTTTCAGGTTTCTCAGTGGGTGCATCACTAAGGAGAGCAAACCTGTTCGACACGTGACGCGGAGAGGAGTGGTGCTCCCGTGGGCGAGCCTCAGCGGTAGCTTTGGCTCTACGCTTATGCCGCCGAGCCGTCACCCATTCGCCCCGCTGTAAGGGCTCTAATGCCGGAGTTGGGGGATTGCTAACTCCGCCTAGGGCATCCAGACTTTCCCTAACAGAAACTACACTGTTCTCACGCTCACTAACCTGCTCTAAAGCCTGGACACGCGCTTCTAGCACTGTAATCTTCTCCGTCAGAGAGCTAACTAATCTGCACTTATCACAAATAAAGCTAATAAAGCTATCGCTAGTGACGGAGGAAGAATGACTAAACGTCCTGCACTCAGCACACTGAACAGGCAGAAGGTGTGCCATGATTAAAAGATTCATGTACCTTAAACGAAGATCTGTTGATATTAAAGCAGATCAGATGTGGATGGCCTCCACTTGTGGTCTTTACACAGGAGGAGAGAAAAAGAAAGCTTCCGGTCTCGGCGTTCTTCCGAAAAAAGAAAGAGAGAAAACCGGGGGAAAAAAAACGGAAAAAGGAAAGCGAAAGTGAAAAGTACAAAAATGAAAGTGACAGTACAATAAAAATGAAGAGGATACTGGAAATTTATTTGTAGAAAAAAAGTTAAAAAAGGATTAGTAATTAACGCCGGCACTCGCGGGAAAAAAGGACTCGGCGCGAACAACTCAGGAAGCAGGAAGTCATACAAATATTGACATACAATGAAATATGAAAGAAACAGGCATGACTGCAATGTTTATTTAACACTTATGTTTTTACAAAGGATATGGCTACTGTAATTATAATTGTGTGCAAGAAGAAGAAACCTTTATTCGTCACATGCACACTTCAAGCACAGTGAAATTCATCCTCTGCATTTAACCCATCTGAAGCAGTGAACACACACACTCAGAGCAGTGGGCAGCCACACCAGAGCGCCCAGGGAGCAGTCAGGTACCTTGCTCAAGGGCACCTCAGCCCAAGGCCGCCCCACATCAACCTAACTGCATGTCTTTGGATTGTGCAGGAAACCGGAACACCCAGAGGAAACCCACACAGACATAGGGAGAACGTACAAACTCCACACAGAAAGGCCGTCGCTGGCCTCGAACCCAGAACCTTCTTGCTGTGAGGTGACCATGCTAACCACTACACCACCGTGCCACCTGTGCAAATAGTTAAGGTAAAAATTTATGTTTATAGCTCTTTCTGGAGTGTTCAACTTGAGGACTATTGCGTTTGATGCTCCAACAATAGTCAGCCATCATATGTACATCCCATCTACCCTGATAACGTTCTTCCATAACCTTCAAATAGTCTTACTACAGTGGAATTTTGCTTATCTGGAGGGTAAGCTGTGGAGAAAAAACTTGACGTGCTAGAAAAAAACTGACTGCAATTTTGGAATCAGCATGCCAATTTTAGTTTTAATCAGCATAAAAATCTAACTCAACAGAAAATGTTTTTCAAATTGTTCCCCAGTGTTATCACAGAGTACAACTAGATTACAGAAATGGCATCAAAATGATTGAAAATTGGCTATATACACATCATAAAACTGGGTTTTGGAATTTACTCCATGAAAATTTTAAGAAACCGGTGAAACAGTTATCACGTCATTGACAAGATTGCACTGATCGAGGTCGGCTATTCCACAAACAAATTCCTGTATACCTAAAAGAACTCCGAATGGTTTCCATAAAGTGTAAGTGATGTCACAATACACAGCCATTATTCAACAAAATGGACCATAGCGCCAGTGACATTTCTTCACTGATTTCCTCAAGTATTTCAGACAATGACACGAATAGCGATGATGATCATGAAAAACAGTATTACCATATCAATTGGTTACACACAAGTGAACAATATTTACAGAGTTGTTTTAGTTAATTACCGAGGCTCTTCTGACAACACTAAATCAAAGTAAGACACCCAACAAACATCAAGCTGCTTAGTTGCATCAGCAATTATTACGTTTATGCTCAAAGGAACTCAAAATAACATCACGCTTAATAAAAAGTTAGGGAAGCCATAAAAAGTGTTTTCTTACCCTTTGAAATTCTCTTTTGTGGACTACTGACTGTGTTGTCTCATTTGTCTTGTCCGCTTTTTGGTCGAAGATTGTGGGAACCGCATCTGGATTCAGCGCTGGCTTGTACAGTATTCCTAATGTCTGGTGCATCAGAGTTGTTTGAGTGAAACAATTTGCTTCAAAATGTTCCGAGCACACGAGCTGCATGAAGCAGTTTTTGTTTACCCTCTTTCTGCGTTGCCGCAGAGGTTGGACACTCTACTACGGTAATTACAGTAGGCTAGCCTAGTCTTGACAAGGAAGTTTTTCATGAATGAGTCGAGAGCATGCTAAGCGTGCTAACGAGTGCTTATGCTGCCAGGAATGTGGAAAAACTCACAAACTTGCCTCTTCAACAGATTTAGGTAAGTCAGATTGTATGCAGATCTCTTTGTAGGTTGTCTAGCAAGGTCACAGTCCACAGAATGAGGTTGTCACGGCAGCACTACTTGTACTGGGGATATAAATATGAAAAGTTACCACCCTGCATTCAGTCACATAGGAATACATTAGCTGTTCACTATTCCCTCACTGTTTATCAGTGACATCAGTATTCTCTTTCCCCCTCCACTTTTTTTTAGAGAAATGGAATTTAAATTCTTCATTTAAACTTTTAATGAAATATTCTCCAGCCAGGGGCAACTTCAAGTCTTACTTGCAATGCGGAGCTTCTGTGTCTTGCGCTCAAATGACGTCAGAGCACTGCTGGAAATGATCGGGGGGATTTTTCTGATTGGTTAAAATATTTGCACTGGCGGCCTCCAATGAAATCATCCATTCTGCATAGAAACTTGAGTTTTGGAGATGGATATCTTAGTTGTGTGAACTCCTCATTTTCAATTACTCACATGAATTGTTAGTTTATATCATAATCTATCTTCATAACTGTATTTTAAAAATAGATTCTCTTTTCTTTTAATGCTAGTCTGCTTTATCCTCCACAACCAGCTCTGATGCATGTTTGGGTTCATTGTCCTATTGTAACTCCCAAGTCGTGTTCAAGTTTCTGATGGTTTATGCTGAAGAATTCTGAGGTAGTCCTCCTTCTTCATTATTCCATCCACTTTGTGCAATGAACCAGTTCCACTGACAGCAAAACAGCCCCAGAGCATTATGATCCTACCACCACCACCAGCTGGTACAGTGTCCCTCTGTACATTGTGGCCAAACAACTCAATATTTGTCTCATCTGACCATACAGCTATCCTCCAGAAACCATTTTTCTTTGTCTGTGTGGTCAGCTTCAAACTTTAGTTAAGCTTGAAGGTGTCAATTTTGGAGCAGGGGGTTATTTCTTGAATAGTGGCCTCTTAGTCCATGGTGATCTAAACTGTAGACAGTGATCCACCAGCTTCCAGTTCATGGCAGGGCTGTGCCATGGTGGTTCCCAGGTTGTTCCTGACCATCCAAACCAATTTCCTTTCAGCTGAGGCTGACAGTTTGGGTTTTCTTGAAGCAAAGTGGCTTGGCAAAGTGACTACACCTCACAATAACTTGGATACAATTGTTTGAACTGATCGTGGAATTTGCAGCTGTTTAGAAATGGCTCCAAGAGACATTCCAGAGTTGTGTATGTCTGTGATCCTCTTTCTTAGATCTGCACTGAGCTCCTTGGACTTTTCCATTTTGGTCAATCCAATGAGTGCTGTAAACAAACTCTTTTTATGAAGGCACAGAGAAGCTACCAGCTGTAGTCAATCATGATCACGAACATGATCATGATTGAGATCATGTTAGTGATCATGATTGATTACAGCTGGTAATCATGTTTAAGATAATTTGGTGCCATAGAGGAGCGCTGTGTTATCTGGTAGATGATGAACTTTATTTCACACATAGCTTGTCTTAAAGTGTGGCTTCAGGAAGACTCGATCATATATGGACCAGCTCTTCTCTCTGAGAGAGATCATCGAATGTGCAAGGAAGCAGGCCTACAGATTGGCACAAAGAAGACAAACACCATGCTGATAGGAAGGTCCCATAAGCAGCATCCTTACCCTCTTTCCGAGACCCTGAATATAGAGGTCGAGGGAATAAATCTCGAGCAAGTAAATCACTCCTGTTATCTGGGATCCACAATCTCAAGTGATGGCTCAATCAATAAAGAGATTAACACCAGGTTTGGTCTAGCACCTTTAACGCTCTGAATAATATATGGAAGAATAGAGGGATCACATTGAGCAACAAAATTACAATCTACGAGTGTGGAGTAATCACGACACTGCTCTATGGCTGTGCAACATGGGCTCTTAAACAACAACAACTACAGCATTTGGATGCATTCCATCACAACTGCTTATGAAGGATTTTGAATGTCTGATTTTACGACCACGTTTCAAACTGCGAGATAAGGAGAAGAACTGGGTGCTCCACATTAGCAACCATCATCAGTCAGTCATCAATTTCTCCTCTACTTCGGCCATGTAGCTAGAATGCCAAGCGAAAGGCTCCCGTTACGTCTCCTCTACCGGTTGCCCACTCATGGGTCTCGACACGTTGGGTGTCCCAGGCTATCCTTGTTGAAGACCTTAGAACAAGACCTCCGGCTCCTCTTGGGTGACGATTGCAACATCTTGGATGGTGTGAGACTAGCATTAGATCACAACAGGTGGCATCGCCTCTTGTTAACCACACTGAACAAACGCAAAAAATGTGAGCAGGCAGAGCCATCACCTGACGCCGACTGAAGACCTGGACAAGATGATGAAGATGTTGTCTTAAAGGTAGATTGATTTTTCAAGTTTAGGTCATAAAAATAATTTTCCCTGACACCTAATTATTTTTGTTTAGTGGACCGAAAGCTACTGAATTTGAATCGCAGACTCCCAATTTTATTAGGTTTGTTTTAATAGAACAATTAATGAATTTAGGGACATGTGGCCCTAAATTCTCTGCTATTTTTTCTTGCGTCACCATGACCCAATTCAAGATACTATGTCATGCTCACGTGGTAGGCTTTCCCCGTTCGCGCAAAGCACTGTGGGATACAAATTTGAAACAGGAGAGGAAAATAGAGAATGCGAATGAAATGTGAAAGACTGACTACAGTAACAGAAAGTGAGAAGAAAAGATGTTATATTGTGAAGGAAAAGAAACGCAGGACCAAACTAATAAATATCAGTAGTCAGCGAGCACCGCAGTAAACGCAGCTGTGCGTTTAGCGACAGAATGATGTAACTGTCAGTGCACAGTCAAGATAAACATGTAGATGGCAATAATGCAACACTGGATGCCAGCTGTCGTAAAACCCAAAAGAAGAAGCAGGTAAACCTGTTCATGCACACACCAGACTTCCTGTCTGCTTGACTGCATGAAGCGAGCAATTTCATGCACATTATTTGCTTAGGAAGCCCCTCAAATTAAATAACTTCTTGGCCACAGAATGGCCTCTTTTTTTTTTTTTTTTTTTTGCGATATTGCAAAAATAAACATATCACAATGACCAAATTTCAGAGGGAACAAAATTTCACCAATTTTATGAAATCAAAGGCTGTATAGTTTTAATGGAATGATGTGGGTTCTTTTTAATTAATTTATAATTAATTAATTTCTCTTAATTATTTAATTACTGTTATGATTTGAGGAATTGTAAATAAAAGTCCTTTTAAAATTCAGATTCAATTCTCTCTCTCTTCATGGACATGATGTGTTTGGTTGTAGCTGCAAGAGAGGGGGTGGAGGTAGGAGGAAAAGAGATTTGTTATTTTTGCTTTTAATGTCATTTAAATTATTGTGACTTGCTGTAGCAGTGTGTTCACAGTAAAATCCTTCCTCAGAAAGCCTCAGTAAATCTGCACTTGCTTTATTATTTGCTGTTAAATATGTAGTCTTTATGCAGTGTTTCATCACCAGAGATCTGCCGGGCCGGATGGAAGCAAGCACTGCTAACACCGCCAGTCGACTCATAACACTGGAATTCCTCTTGGCAGCTGTTCTACTTTTTCCATTTCAGATCTCAGGATTGTGCAGAGTGCTGGGTTATAACTTATGTTACATGCAGTTCAGAGAGAGTGAGCGAGAGAGAGAAAGAAAGGTGGGAGGCCATTTTGGGAGCTTTGTAAGTGCAGAACAAAGACAAACCGAGGGAAAGAGTAGCCCAACATGGAGCAAATCTATCAGTGAGGGAGAGGAAGAACACAGATAGATATAACAAGGCTTTAACATTTAGATTAAAGAGCATTGTAGAGTACAATGTATATCTGCCTAGAATAACATTTTCACAGAGATTCTGTAAAATATGTCTCTACTCCAGTTAAGAAAGTGATTTAGATTAAGTTCAGTTCATACAAGAGTACATTAAGAATTATGTTTGCTTGACTTGTGAAACTGCTCTGAACGTAACATCTACTAGTTGAGAGCAACAGCTGACACTGATTCCAGAGGTTCGGCTGAACTGTTTTAAACACTGGACCTCTTTTTTTCCCCCCTGCCTCTCCATCTCCCCCTGTTGTTTACAATGTGCCATAATCAATATGGCTTTTTTAAAAAAAATAAATAAATAAATAAATAAACCCCTCACTGAAAACAAATAATGGAGCCTGCTGCTAATTTGATCTTCATTTAAATCCCTTCACATTTTGAAAATTAAACAACTTTAGAAGGTTTTAAATGATATGACTGAATAGGGTGATGCTCATGTTATTTACAACACAATCAGAATAGCCTTGTGATAGTACAAGCATAGAAAACAAGCTCTTAATAGTTTTTAACTGATCCTTACTTTTACTTAAGTGAATAATTTAATTAGGTGCTATTAATTTAGGAATTAAGTGTTTATATAGGAAGTGTATTTTCCTATAACAGTGTATCCCAATTACATTTTTAAAATATAAATAATGAATGAACACCATGTCATACATTTGATCCCTTAATAATTACATTTAATGTTGGAGAACATTCACAAAACAAGTTAATAACTGTTATCACAGTTGTTCCGTCACCAGCCTCTCTTTTTTCCTCTCTTGAAGTTTAATTAAGCAATATTGCATGAGTGGTTATACTGAATAGCGGCACGGCTTTGATTTGGCCGGAGCAAATGGCCATGCCAATATGTATTATAATCGCACGATTGAGATTATGATATGGTATTTATAAAATATTTCTTTAAAACAAGAAACTAATATAGAGTAAGTGACATTTTGGACACGATATGGCCAAATGTTTGTTTACTTTATCCCACAGATGCAACACTCACTTTATATCATGTCGGCTAGCTCCTTGAGTTCTTTTTTATCTTCATCTTTCATATTTTAAGTCAAAAGTTATATTCAGGAATATTGTATTGTTTGCCATGTCTGTTGATGATATCACTAACTCGAACTAGGAAGTGGAATTTTACTTGTCGAGCGCAGATGAGTGGCATGATTTTTTTTTATATTTCTATTTACTTTTATATTTATAAAATATATTTATATTTACTTTATATTTCTTATTTATTTATATTTCTTATAACCACATTGGAACATTTCAGTGTGAAATGTTCCAGTGTGGTTATAAGAAATATAAAAGCCCTTGAAACGTCACTCGAACAATCAAATTAGTGTCTCTGAGCTAACTGCTGTATAATAAGTAATGGACATAAAATATACAAAATAGAGTGCCAGCTACAATTATTGACAGTCCATAATTATCGACACCTTTTCAGATTTACCAATTAAAAAAACAAAACAAAAAAACTCCCACATTCTACAAAGGTGAGTTTCAATTACAACAGTTATCATTGGGGGCGGCACGGTGGTGTAGTGGTTAGCGCTGCTGCCTCACAGCAAGAAGGTCCGGGTTCGAGCCCCGCGGCCGGCGAGGGCCTTTCTGTGCAGAGTTTGCATGTTGTCCGCGTGGGTTTCCTCCGGGTGCTCCGGTTTCCCCCACAGTCCAAAGACATGCAGGTTAGGTTAACTGGTGACTCTAAATTGACCGTAGGTGTGAATGTGAGTGTGAATGGTTGTCTGTGTCTATGTGTCAGCCCTGTGATGACCTGGTGACTTGTCCAGGGTGTACCCCGCCTTTTGCCCGTAGTCAGCTGGGATAGGCTTCAGCTTGCCTGCGACCCTGTAGAACAGGATAAAGCAGCTACAGATAATGAGATGAGATGAGTTATCATTGGTTAATTAATCAACCGGAAGACTCGCCCTTTGAGCCTGTCAGCTGATGACAGCTCGTTATCTGAGATGGAATTTTTTTCAGCACGATCAGCAAGTTGAGGAAAACCTGGATGTTATCATCACAGGTAAGCATGGTGGAAAGATCATGGATATGTTTTTACTTATCAACTTCACGGATATTTCATGATATCCTTGTCGAAACCTACTTTGTGTCTTACTCTTTCATTTGATGGTCGTCATTTTGTATCTAAAACACGCGTTTGATAAGTCAAGTGATGTTTTGATAATGGTGTCCACAGACTCGCAGCTTATGAACAGGCAAGGCAGGCAACTGCTTGGGACTCTCGGGGGCCCAGGGGCCCCCAAAAGTCGGGGCCTGAAGGCTTATTTATTTTGTTTTTTATTGTTTTTATTGTTCTTTACCATTGTATTTTCACATTTGGAATTTAAAAAACTTTGGTTTCATACATTTTTTGTTGGTGTCAGATTATTTATAACGTATTGGTGATGAGCACTGGTCAGAAGGACCCTGGAAATTTTTGCTTGGGGTCACAACAGACTCTAGAATCGCCTCTGGGTGTCCACCATTATCAACACCCTGTGGAATTAAGTGACATTTACAACTGTTATGGATCGATATTTGTGTAACATTGTTGAAGCACTTAAAAAAAAAGTGCTGTGATTTTATATATATTTTTTTCTGATTCATAACAGAATGAAATGCTTATAGAGTATTTGGAATCTCATCTCATTATCTCTAGCCACTTTATCCTGTTCTACAGGGTCGCAGGCAAGCTGAAGCCTATCCCAGCTGACTATGGGCGAAAGGCGGGGTACACCCTGGACAAGTCGCCAGGTCATCACAGGGCTGACACATAGACACAGACAACCATTCACACTCACACCTACGGTCAATTTAGAGTCACCAGTTAACCTAACCTGCATGTCTTTGGACTGTGGGGGAAACCGGAGCACCCGGAGGAAACCCACGGGGTGAACATGCAAACTCCGCACAGAAAGGTCCTCGCCGGCCACGGGGCTCGAACCCGGACCTTCTTGCTGTGAGGCAACAGCGCTAACCACTACACCACCGTGCCACCCTATTTGGAATCTAATTGCAATAAATAGAATTAGACCAGAGTTAAATTCCTTGCTTATTTAAAAAAAAAGTTACATGCTTGAAATATTCCGACATTTCTTTTTCTGAAGAAAAAGGCACAGAAAAGCTACCAGGAAGTTAAGAGGCCTTGGCAAGATGACATTTTGGAAGTTTCAGCACATCTGAATTAATAATCTAAGTGAGCGTATGTAAAATTTTTACCCTGTATGTATAATTCTGACCCTGCAGTGACTTCAGAAAACCCAAAGAAAATTTAAACTTGTGCACCAAATTCTAGTTTTTTTTAATTAAAGATGTATGCTGTACAATCATTCTGCCACAGAAAAAGAACAGTTCAAAGACATTACTGAAAGCCCAAATAATTGCCATGACATTCATGTGACTGTATGTAAACTTCTGACCATAACTGTAAGTGCAGAAAGAGTTTTGTTGAAAACACGCTAGCAAACCAATACAATATTTAGACAAAGGAAGAGTTGGAAAACAGGCAGTGAGGCACAGACAGGATATCATAGGGAATATAATGCTCAGTCCAAAAACACAAACGGGGTCAAAACCAGAAAAGCAAAACAAGGCTTTCGCAAAGTCTGTGTTACTGAGCGTCCTTATATTGTAAGCACATATATTGTATGTACTGTGATTGCACTCTAATCAGGAACATTTGCATGGTACTTAGTCCTAATAACATGCATGCACTTTGCAGTCTGAGGCTATGCACTCCAAGCTCCAAAGTACATGGGCATCACAGGTGTAACCAGATAACTATTTGACATATCAAACTTGATATTCGATCGTAATTGTATAGTAATGATGTAAAGTGAAGGTACTGTCCACCAGGCACCCAGCAGAGTCACACCAATATAAATGTCGTGGTGTCGTTTCTGCCACATGACATGTGGTATCAAAGAAAAGAATAAATATGTATTCATAACTGTAATGTGTACCTCATTATTGGCATCACTGTCACAAGACAATGCAGCATTTTATTGATGTGAAATACACAACACTACACAATTCGATGGTTCATACATTATAATATTATAATTATTCTATTCAGGTTGATTTTGCGCCCTTGCAAATATTTTGATCATTCACTCAAGAGCTCCACTTTTAGGCAGTGATGAAATCTCTATATTGTTTATAGCTATTGTTAAATCTATTTTTGACACAATGTGTTGTGGTCTGGAAATCTCTTTCACATGGTGAAATGTGGTGAAATGTTTCAGCTATAGGAACTTTTGAAATGTTTTTCTGAACTGAAAAGGTTTCTCTTTTGCACAATTATAAGTGAAGTTCTAGCATTATAAAGTCATTTTATCTCAATTTTGGCAAAGCCTGATTTTTCATAATTTCTGGTGATGCCCAGATTTCAGCTACACTGACATCAGACACTCATACTCACCAGCCACTTTATTAGGAACATCTGTACACATGCTTATTCATGCAGTTATCTAATCAGTCAGTCATGTGACAGCAGAACAATGCATAAAATCATACAGATACAGGTCAAGAGCATCAGTTAATGTTTACATTAAACATCAGAATGGGGGGAAAATGTGAGCTCAGTGGCTGGTTTTTGTTGCCAGATGATCTGGTTTTTGGAAACTGTTGGTCTTCTGGGATTTTGACAAACAACAGCTTTAAAAACTAAAAACAATGAGCGAGGTCATCAGAGATCACCAGAACCAGACTGGTTCAAGCTAAAAGGAAGGCTATGATAACTCACATAGTCACACTTTATAACAATGCTGAGCAGAAAAGCATATCAGACAAACATGTTGAACCTTGAGGCAGATGGACCTTATTTAGGGAAACTACATCTATAAAATAACATTAATGTTAAGCTACATATTGAATTTCATGAACTGACATGAATTCATAAGTCTGTTCTCCTTACAATACATTAAACAAGGAAAGTGAAGCATGCTGAAAGGATATCAATAGCAACATGGAGTGGAGTGTAATAAATGGTGTAAATTTGCTGTACTTCATAGTAAGGATGAAAAAGTAGGAAACCATTTCTTACATCCCATCAGCAATGTTATTTTGTGGTAAGCCAGATATATTCATCACTGGTAGAGCTGCACTGCTTTGATAATACTTATTTTGGCAGATCAGAGTCCTCACAGAATGTAGCAAAGGAAAAAAAAATCATTCGGGAGTGATTATGTGCGGAGGGATAATATTAGATGTGATGGGATGCTCTTCTCCACATATATAAACACATGCGCTGTGTTCGGACCCAGAACAAACATGTTGGCTGACACACTCCAAGGCAAAATCTGTAAGGTCTGCAGGCATCTGAATTGCAGCCAGGGAAAACTACACACACACCAATGCTTCCAAAGCAAGCGTTAAACAGAAAAGTATCCCAGACTGGATAGAAGAGAACACACACACTTGCTATCAATATAAACCATAGGAACACTTGTATTGAATGACTGACTGATTCTCTAGCCATTTTTTCATTGTTGCCATAATCTGCCACACCTAAATAAAACCTATACTGAAACAAAACGCATTCCCAAAATTACAACGCCCATAAGGCTTAGGCCCCGGTCACACCGCCTGAACTTTGCTGGAGCGTTCCTTGAACGGTAGGGAGGGGGGGCCAAATTTCGACAACGCTCGTCACCGCGCACAAAATGGGGAAAAAAATCGAAAACACGGGCGTTGGCTTAGCGGTGCACTGCTGAAGCCGGCGTTGCTTTAGCGTTGGTTTAGCGGTAGCGAGCGTTGGTATAGCGGCGTTCTGCGCATGCGGGCTTTGGCTCGGCGGGGGTATAAAGTTGGTTTAGCACCAATCATAGCAAGTCTCTCAGCATCCATGGTTTTACTGTAACTTTGAGCAAATTCGATATAGATGAGATCTGAACTCAACGGCAGCTTGATTCCAAATGAGCTCCTGGTCCATTTCTCCCCGTATTCACGGGCGCAGATAGAGGGGGGGACGGGGGGGATTCATCCCACCCAGATTTAAATTCACTTCATTCGGTCCCCCCCACTTATAGGGAGGAAAAAACGTCTATGCTGTCTTTCTTTGCATAAGGCAAACCTCACGGAAAAATCAAAAGACTAATTACCATTCGGTTTATTGAGGTGCACGGCAGTGTATACATAGTTGCAACAACTCACATAAAACAAAACAAAGACTGATATTCGGTTGGTTGAGCTGCGCAGACTGCACAGGTTGCGAGCTCGAGCTTGGTTGCTATGGTAACCCACAACAAGCTTGACAGGCATATCGGGGTTGGGGTTGGTTTGCTGGCAGCTTTGTCCCCCCCAGTTTTTTGTCCCCCTCAGTTCAAAAAACGTATCTGCACCCCTGCCCGTATTTATAGCCAAATTCTGGTCCCGCTCCGACACCTCTATACCAACACCAAACCAAAGTTCATCGCCGCCATGGATAGCTGCTTCAATGCCTGACACCGTTCCAGCAACCCCGTGTCCGCTCGTAAAACGCTTACAACCGCTCCACCGAAGTTTGTGCAACGTTTAATCACCGCCCGGACAATGCTGGCGAAGCAGCGGTGGTCCAGCGTTCAAGATTTCTGTGTTGGCCTAGCGGACCCAAGCGTCCACGAACTTGCGTCTAGCGGTGCCAAACTTTGACTGGGCGTTGGTGGAGCGGGGGTGAACTTTGCCGGGGCGGAAAATTGCCCCCTCCTCACCGCTCGCAATATTTTGTGCAGCTCAAAACTTTCGGAGCGGTAGGAGGGCCCCTCGAGAAACATCAGCGGTGGCCGAGCGTATACGGCGTTGCTTTAACGGGGGCCAACTTTTGTTAAACGGTGGTGAACGGTTATGAGCGGTGATGAATTTTTTTCACCGCTCCAGGAACGCTCCAGCAAAGTTCGGGCGGTGTGACCGGGGCCTTAGAAAGGGAGGAATTACCCTGGACTGAACTCTTTGCCCCAGAGGAACACTTTCCTCTGCCTTCCCAAAGCTTAATATGGGTCACTGAAGTGTTTACTGATCCATGCCTGTCTACATAGCTTCCTCATCCATGCTTAGTGAAGAATACATGGCATGATATTCTTAAAATCTCTACACTTTTTTTTGTCCCCCCCACCAAATTATTCTACAACCAGGCATTCTCTGACTTCAGGGCAATATGCTGGCAATAAACAGGCTTAAAGACTGGTTGTGTTAGGTTGCTATCTTCAGGAGGGAGTGTAAGTGTTGTTCTGGAGTGCTCAGGCAGGTAAAGGGACATACAGTAAGTTTACTGACACATAAACCACACACATAGAGAGAGAGAGAGAGAGAACACTGCAGACAGATACGGTAGCTAGTATGTAATATGCACAAGAAAAGCAGAGAACAACTGTAGAATAATTTAGACTTAATTTTTTTAAAAAGTTGCCAAATAACCACAACTTTTTTCAGTGTTTATGTTGCCCCATCCCAACTTTTCTGAAACATGTTGCTGACATGAAATTCAAAATGAGCATATACTGTATTTAAAAAAAAAAAACAATAGTTTCTCAGTTTCCACATTTGATATGTTGCCTTTTACTATTTTCAGTGAAATATAGGGTTTCCATGATTTGCAAATTATCACATTGTTTTTATTTACAGTTTACACAGTGTCCCAACTTTTTTGGAATTGGGGTTGTAGACTATAGCAACTGATTTTTTTAATATTGATCTTAGATCAGATACAAAGGATTCTGTGTTCAGACATCTTGAGTACTAACTGAGGAGTTTGATGTAAATGTGTTAAAGCATATATGCAGAGCCATGGCCTCACTTTCATTTATAAATGCCTTGAGACCTCAAGAATGGCACAGGAATAGTTTTAAGCGTTAACAAGAAATCTAATATAGTAATTTTTACGATTACAGTGTCAGCGGTCTGAGTGAATGACCTTGACGTCTGTAACGTCACAGCAGGAAGTCTATCGGTCTCCTCGCCATTTCCGCTATACTAAAAAACAGAGCTGACTGCAACTCCGATCCTCCATTTTGAAGACAATTCTCCCTCATTTTCACCAGCATGTGGATTGTGCAACTAGGGGAGTGAACACATTAGACATGGCCTACACCAACATGAAGGATGCATTCAAAGTAGCCCTCCGCCCCCACCTTGGCTCTTCTGACCATTTATCTGTTATGCTAATCCCTGCACATAAGCCCCTGCTGATCAGAGGGAAACCTACAGTGAGGCAGGTGAGGGTGTGGTCTGAGGGGGCTATGGAGGCACTACAGGACTGTTTTGAGTGCACAGACTGGGACATGTTCAAGGAAGCTGCCACTTATCATGATCAAACCGACATAGATGAGTATGCCATGTCTCTGTCAGCCTACATCAATAAATGCATGGAGGACGTCAGCAACATAAAGAGCATCACTAACTGGGCCAACCAAAAGCCCTGGATGACTTATGAAGTACGCAAAATGCTAAAGGCATGGAACTTAGCCTTTAAGTCTGGTGACGAGAAGGCACTGAGAGCTAATTTGAACCATGCCATCAGATTAGCAAAGCGTGCTTATAGTCAAAAAATCCAAGACTTTGTCCATGACACCACCAACACCAGGGATATGTGGAAAGGCATACAGGCTATCACAAACTACAGGATAGCCTCTCCCGAGTGCGATGATGCAGACTTCCTAAATAAACTCAATAACTTCTTTGGGAGGTTTGAGGCACTAAATAACACTCCTGCAGTGAAAGTTGTTCTCCATTAAGATGAAAAGACACTTTGTCTTGATACAGCAGAGGTGCGGAGGACTCTGAGGAGAGTCAAAACACAAAAGACCCCGGGCCCCGATAATATTCCTGGTCGGGTGTTCAGGGAATGTGCGGACCTGCTGGCTCATGTTCTAATGGACATCTTCAATACCTCACTGGATCAAGCCAAAGTCCCATCATGTTTCAAGACTGCCACCATCATCCCAGTGCCAAAAAAAACCTCATATCACATCACTCAATGACTACCAGCCTGTCGCACTCACTCCCATTATGATGAAGTGCTTTGAGAGGCTGGTAAAGGAATACATCACCTCCAAGCTCCCTCCCACATTTGACCCCTTCCAGTTTGCCTACTGGCCAAACCACTCAACTGAAGACACCATCTCCTCTGCTTGTCACCTGAGCCTTGCACACCTGGAGGAGAACACTCATGTGCGGATGCTGTTCCTGGACTTCAGTTCAGCATTCAGTACTATCATTCCACAGCATCTGATGAACAAACTGGGTCCCCTGGGCTTCAGCACCCACCCATGCAACTGGCTGCTGGACTTCCTCACTGAAAGATCACAGTCAGTGCGGGTCGGACAGAACACCTCCAGTGTCATCACCCTCAGCACAGGCTCCCCTCAGGGCTGTGTTCTGAGCCCTCTGCTGTTCACTCTGACACACGACTGTGTCCCCAGGGCTACCAGCAACTACATTGTGAAGTTTGCGGATGACACAACAGTGGTGGGCCTCATCAGGGACGATAACGACCTGGCCTACAGAGAGGAGGTGGAGCAGTTGGTGGGCTGGTGCAGGGGAAAACAACCTGATCCTGAACATGGACAAAGCTAAAGAGATCAGTGTTGACTTCAGGAAAAACCAACCCAGCCACGCTCCACTTCTCAACAACATGGCCGTGGAGGTGGTCAATAGCACCAAGTTCCTGGAGGTGCACATCACAGACAACTTCACCTGGTCTGTGAACATCACATCACTGGTCAAGAAGGCACAGCAATGTCTGCACTTCCTGCATAGGATGAGAAGAGCCCACCTGCCCCTGCCCATCCTCACTACATTCTACAGAAGCACCAGAGAGAGCGTTCTAACCAGCTGCATCTCTGTGTGGTGTGGAGGCTGCAGTGCCTCTAACTGGAAGAATGTGAGAAGAGTGGTGAGGACAGCAGAGAAAATCATTGGGACTTCTCTTCCCTCCATTCAGGACATTGCACCAAGGTGTTGCATCTCTCAAGCCAGAAACATCATCAGTGACCCCTCACACCCTCACTATGGACTGCTCTCCCCTCTGGAAAGAGGTTCTGCAGCATTAGGTGCAGGACCACCAGGTTCTATAACAGCTTTTTCCCCCAGGCCACCAGATTGCTGAACTCCAAACCCAAACTCTAAACTTCTATTTATAACTTGAACATTCCAAATTCCACAGGTCACTTTATACTATTGCACTTTATAATATTTCTGCTGCTGCATAATTTAATTTAATACTCTTCATATTTCAAGCTTCACCCCAGGAAAGCAGCAGGCCTGGACAAGGTGTGTCCCCGACTACTGAAGACCTGTGCTGCTGAACTGGGTGAACTACTCCAATGCATCTTCAACCTTAGCCTGCAGCTGGGGAGAGTGCCCACCCACTGGAAGACATCATATATCGTTCCAGTTCCCAAAAAGAATCGGGCCAGCGAGCTGAATGACTTCTGACCAGTGGCACTCATTTCACATCTGATGAAGATGTTCGAGCGGCTCTTCCTCAGCCTCCTCAGACCCCAGGTACAACATGCCCAGGACTGTCTGCAGTTTGCGTACTGGGCAGGTGTCGGTGTGGAAGACGCCATCCTCTACCTGCTACACCGAGCCCACTCGCATCTGGATAAGGGAAATGGCACAGTGAGGATCCTCTTCTTGGACTTCTTGAGTGCCTTCAACACCATCCAGCCCCTACTGCTTCAGGACAAACTGAACAGGATGCGAGTGGACCCCTGCCTGGTCACCTGGATCTCCAGCTACCTCACTGGCAGGCCGCAGTACGTCAGGCTGAAGGACATCACATCTGACACTGTGATTAGCAGCACCGGAGCACCCCAGGGCATGGTGCTGACCCCTCTTCTCTTCACCCTGTACACCGCGGACTTCTGCTACAACTTGGAGCTGTGTCACATTCAGAAGTTTGCCGATGGCACAGCCATCATTGGGTGTATCAGTGATGACAGAGAGGAGGAGTATAGGAGCCTGGTGAGGGACTTTGCTGTGTAGTGCAACAGGAACCATCTGCAGCTCAACACCTTGAAGACCAAGGAGCTGGTCATTGACTTTGGGAGGTCCAGACCAAGGTCACGACCAGTTCTGATCAAGGGAGTTGAGGTGGAGGCTGTGGATTCCTACAAGTACCTCGGGCTGTGGCTGGACAGCAAGCTGGACTGGACTTGCAACACCAAACACTTATACAGGAAGGGACAGAGCAGGCTATACTTCCTTAGGAGGCTGCGATCCTTTAACATCTGCAGGAAACTCCTGTGGATGTTCTATCAGTCTGTGGTCACCACTGTCCTGTTTTACACCGTGGTGTGCTGGGGGGAGGGGGGGGGGGGGGCAGCACATCCAAGAAGGACACATCCAGGCTGGACAAACTGATCAGGTGGGCCGGCTCTGTGGTCAGCATGAAGCTGGACTCTCTGGTGATGGTGGCAGAGAAGAGGTCTATGGACAAACTACTGAACATCATGGATGATGCCAGTCACCCTCTGCAGACCGTCATCAGTAACCAGAGGAGCCTGTTCAGTGACAGAATGCTCCTTCCCAAGTGCAGGATGAACAGACTCAAAAACTCCTTTGTTCCTCATGCCATCAGACTGTACAACTCCTCTCTGGGGGAGAGGAGGGGTAACAGGAGGACAGAGGACGAGAAGGAGCAGTAGCCTAGCCTAGACTAACAATAAGCAATACCGGACAATGTGCCGGTGCAATATCTTTCCTGCTCCCCCCCACACACACACTTACCCTAACCCCACTTCTCCCCCCTTTCCCCCCTCCTCTCTTCCCCATATCTTATTCTTTTATATTTGTATATGTAAATACTTTAATTTATTTTAATTTATCTATTAGTTTTTCTCTATTTCTTTTCTCTGTTTATCTGTAATGATGCTGCTGGAATCTTAATTTCCCTGAGGGAACCCTCCCAAAGGGATCAATAAAGTTTTATCTAATGTAATTTATTTCTGTGCTGAGCCAATTTGCAACAAAATTTCGTTTGGTGTACACTTGTTGCACAGAGAATGACAATAAAGGTTGTTGAAGTCTAATATGCTTGGGTATACATGATTGGTGTAGTGGTTAGCACTGTTTCCTCACAGCAAAAAGGCTCTGGGTTCGAGCCCAGCAGCTGATGGGGACCTTTCTGTGTGGAATTTGTGTGTGTGTGTGTGTGTGTGTGTGTGCTCACTGCTTCAGATGGGTCAAATGCAGAGAGGAATTTCACTGTGCTTAAGTGTATGTGTGATAAAGTTCTTCTTCAGAGAGGCTGAGTCTCACAAGTAAAGATGGGGAGGGGTTCACTGCTCTGTGAAAGACTGTGTGGGCAAACAGTGCAACAATTTCAGAATAACTTTCCTCAATGTAAAATTGCAGATAATTTGGGGATTACAATCTATGGTACATAATATCATTAAAAGATTGAGAAATCTCTGTATGCAAGAGACAAGGCTGAAAACTGACATTGAATGCCTGTGATCATCAGGCCCTTAGGCGACACTGCATTAAAAGCAGACAGAAATCACTGTATGGGCTCAGGAACACTTCAGAAAACCATTGTCTGTGAAAACAGTTCATTACTGCATCCACAAATGCAAGTTAAAACCAGATATAAACAATATTCAGAAACACCGCCACCTTCCCTGGGCCGGAGCTCTTTTATGATGGACTGAGGTGAATTGATAAACTATCCCAAGGTCTGATGTATCAAAAGTAGAAGTTCTTTTTAGAAATCATGGACACCATGTCCTCCAGGCTAAAGAAGAGAGGGACCATCCAGCTTATCAGTGCACAGTTCAAAAGCCAGGGTAGCTTGTACATTTGGGAAGGCATCATTAATGCTGAATGATCCTATACACATTTTAGAGCAATATGCTGTCATCCAGAATTTTTTTCCCTTTCCTTTTCCAGGGAAGGCCTTCCTTCTTTCAGCAAGACAATGCCAAACCACTTTCTGCACATATTAAAACTGCATGGCTCCATAGTAAAAGAGTGCTAAACTGTCCTGCCTGCAATCCAGACCTCTCTCCCATTTAAAACATTTGGTGCATTATGAAGCACAAAATATGACAAAGGAGACCCTGAACTATTGAGCAACTGAAGAATGGGACAACATTTCTCTTTCAAAACTACAGCAATTGGTCCCCTCAGTTCCCAAATGTTTACAGAGTGGTGTTAAAAGTAGAGGTGTTGCAAGACAGTGGTAAACATCCCAACTTTTATGAAGTGTTTCGCTGACATCAAATTCAAAATGATCATGTATTTTTCAAAAGACAATAAAATTTCTCAGTTTCAACATTTGATATGTTGTCTTCGTATAATTTTCAATGAAATATAGGGCTTCCACGATTTGCAAATTATCACATTCTGTTTTTATTTAAAGTTTACACAGTGTCCCAACTTTTTCTGGAATTGGGGTTGTATTTTAAATTATATACTTTTTAATATATACCTTTAATGGGAAAAGTATTTATTCAAAAGATTTAACAAGAGAGAGAGACAGACATATGCCACAACAATAATTCAAGGGATTTTGCACTCCTTATCCAACATTTTTCTCAGTCAACAAGAACCGCCTGATGAGTTGTATTTTTCAAGTTACAAAACAAACGGCATCAATTAATTTCCACTACTTAACCCTAACTCATATAATTCACTCCAGCCATATTAGAATGGCAAACAGTATTTAAGGGCTATTTTCTGCTGTATGGTTTGTTACTGAAGTTGTGTTTGCACTGCACAATAGTGAATTCCAGCTGTTTAAACAATTCCAGATGCCTGAAACAGAGAACATACATGCTGAAGCATTGGAAAGTGGTGTTCCTTATCATGGAGTCAAGAGAGAACAATACAAATCCATATAGTTATAGGGAAAACAACCTAGTCTTATATAATTTTGGTCATTTCCTGTTCCCTCTCACAACATGAGCCAAGTAACTCCTATGGAGGTCTCTTGTACACGACTACAAGGTTCTGAAAGGGAGAGATGATGACCACCGGAGGGCCTCTGTTTATACTGCAGAGATACTGGCCATCAACTCTCCAAATGCCCCATTTGACTCCAGCGGAACATCCAGCCCAGCAAAACTACCAGCCCACCTAACCCGGTAAGTTCAGACTAGAGCCCTGCACTCCCGCGGGAGTCCTGCGGGACCCGACGCAAAGCAGTGCAGCGCGGGACAAATTTTGAAAGCTCATTGCGGGCGCGGGCGGGAGGGGGAGTGCACAATGCAGGAGCGGGTGAGAGAGGTGATAAGCTGCAGTCCTGCTAACTAAAAACATGTTTAAAATAAAATTTATAAATTATTAATTTATGTCTATCATATATAATTTGTGCTGGATATTTTATTTGGCATTAATAAAAACATTTTAAGATGCCTAAATTTGTGGATGTGGTCTAATCTCGCGTACGTTTCCGATTCCTTTCCACTCTTCCGTGTTTGAGATCTCCGATCATGGCAGAAGCAGAGCTCCTCTAGTGAAGCTCACAGTGCTTCAGAAGTAAGTGCTGCTTTAAAAAGAAAGTGCGAGTGCGAGTGCGCAAAGAGAATGCGCATTCACCTGTTCATTCTCAGAAGTGGGAGTGCGAGTGCGCAAAGCGAGAGCTGTCAATCAAAGCAAGAGCTGTCAATCATGAGCGCATACAGCGCTCAACTTGGAATGTGTCAGCAGAATGTCAGAGTCTAAACAATAAACTTACAATAAACCTAACAATGCCACCTATAAATACACAACATGTAGATCTACATAACGTTATCTGTGCCATCTCACAGCAGTTTGCTTAGCTATTTTTAATCAGGGCAAATAGCCTTATAGCCAAAACTGGTATATGATGCTTTAATTTATGGAGATGCCTTTTGTTTACACGTAATTTCCAAATGAGGGGTATTGCAATTTTATATTAGTCTAAATGAACATCTACACCAGGCATCACCAAATGGCGGACCCCGGTCCGGATCCGGACCCAGTGATGGTTCTGTCTGGACCCGTGACCAATGGTAAATTCACGAGATTAAGTAATTTTCATGAAGCATTATTTTGGACAGTCGTGGCTATTGACAGCGGGCGCTGCTACTCCAGTTAATACGACAATTGGCGCATGCGCTGCTGCGACGACACTCTCCGTCAACTTGCTACACCACGTCCGCGTTTTGTTATCGTTTAGCGTTTTTTGTATGGTCGAGCGACCGTTTATTGTCATTGTTTTAGTCCAGTATTGTTTAAGCTACACCCCCGGGATAAGGACACTTTACAAAGCTTTTTGGATAATATATTTTTTCCGGATTATATGCCTGTTACTATGGATTCCAAACAACAACAATGCCACCTATAAATACACAACATGTAGATCTACATAACGTTATCTGTGCCATCTCACAGCAGTTTGCTTAGCTATTTTTAATCAGGGCAAATAGCCTTATAGCCAAAACTGGTATATGATGCTTTAATTTATGGAGATGCCTTTTGTTTACACGTAATTTCCAAATGAGGGGTATTGCAATTTTATATTAGTTTAAATGAACATCTACACCAGGCATCACCAAATGGCGGACCCCGGTCCGGATCCGGACCCAGTGATGGTTCTGTCTGGACCCGTGACCAATGGTAAATTCACGAGATTAAGTAATTTTCATGAAGCATCCTCTGATAGTAATGCCAAGCAGTTGTTGTTTAGGATCTGTTGTTGAACAGATCCTAAACAACAACTGCTCGGCATTACTATCAGAGGATGGCGGACATAGACAACTCACCTACAACCGGGCTGAGCTTCTCCAACTACACTCTTCCCCCCTCTGCAATGCGAAACCAGCAGTCGATCTCCCTCTAGAGATTCGTCGGAGGAAGAGAGGTAGGCGAGGAGGTGTACGCACCAGGTTGAGAAGGTGACCTTTCAAACCCCCTCTCCCCTCCATAGTATTGGCAAATGTACGCTCCATCTGGAACAAGATGGACATATTGCATGCCAAATGCCGGGTGGAGCGGGTCTTCAGGGATGCATGTATCATCGCCGTGACAGAGACCTGGCTAGATGGGGATGTCCCGGATACGGAGGTCAGTCTTGACAACTTTTCCACCTTGCGAGCTGACAGGACCAGCCGATACAGAGGCGGAGGCATCTGCATCTTTGTCAACAAGTGGTGGTGCACGAACATCAAAGTCCACCACACAGTCTGTACACCGGACTTAGAGATGCTGTCGCTGTCACTACGCCCCTTTTACCTCCCGAGGGAATTCCCCACCATTGTGGTCAGCTGTGTTTACATCCCACCAAGTGCTAACACCGGAGCTGCAGTGGATCTGGTAGCCGAGGGTACTAGCCACATGATGGCTAAGTATCCGGACGCCCCGGCATTCGTCCTAGGAGATTTTAACAGCTTCAGAATGGACTGTGTCATGCCCTCTTTACATCAGTATGTGAACATCCCCACCAGAAAGAACAACACACTGGACTTGTGTTATGGAAACATCGCTGACGCTTTCATTGCTCACGCACACCCACCACTCGGCTACTCCGATCACAATGTTGTTTTCCTGCTGCCACACTACAAACTGGAATTGAAGCGCACCAAACCATGCATACATCACACCGCCCTCTGGTCAGAGGATGCAATTGCACAATTATAGGGCTCACTCGGGTGCACAGATTGGGACATTTTCCAGGGGGACTTGGAGTACAGGGTGACAGTGCTTACGGACTACACCAACTTCTGTGTCTCATGCAACATTCCTACAAAAACTGTCAGACGTTTTCCCAACTCCAAACCCTGGATCACCCATCACATTAAAAACCGTTTGAGAGAGAAACATAAGGCTTTTCAACATAAGGACTGGGCTACTGTCAACTCACTAAATAGACAAATAAAAATGGACATTAAAGCCAAGCACGAATACAAAGACAAACTAGAACAGGAATTCAGCACCATGAATACCAAACAAGCCTTCCATAAAGTAAAAATGCTCACAGGACAATCAGCTAGTCAGTCTCATTCCACCATTATAGATCCCACCAACTTTGCCGCCACTTTGAACTCTTTCTATGCATGGTTCGACACACAAGACCACTCAGCCACATGTGAGGAGCTTCTCAACGCCCTACCCTCGGACACACCCAGTCACCCCCCATTCACAATAGAGGACGTACAGCGGCAGCTGAGCAGATGCAAGACTGGAAAGGCACCTGGGCCAGATAACATCTCAGCCAGGGTGCTGAAGCTCTGTGCTACAGAACTGGCACCCCCTCTTCATGTCATCTTCTGGGACTCGTACAGGTTAGCAACCATACCTACCATCTGGAAAACCTCAGCTATCATCCCTGTACCTAAGAACACACGCCCCTGTGAACCCAACCACTACCGGCCAGTTGCACTTACCTCCATCATCATGAAATGCCTGGAAAAGCTCATCCTCCACACCATACTGCCAATTGTCCGCCCCCTGCTGGACTCATACCAGTTTGCCTACAGGGCCAGCAGGGGGACAGAGGATGCTGTTGCATGCCTTCTCCACCCCCTCCTGCAACACCTGGAATCACCGGGCAACTTCGCAGCCATCCTCTTTGTAGACTTTAGTTCAGCCTTTAACACTATTCAATGCCACCAGATGATCAAGAAACTCTGCCACCTCAACATTCCACCACCCCTCATCCGCTGGATTCACAACTTCCTCACTAACAGACCACAGGCTGTCAGGATAGGCACAATGACATCATCCATCATCATCATCACTAACACGGGAGCTCTGCATGGCTGCGTTCTTAGCCCTTTCCTCTACACCCTCTATACTAACGACTGCATCAGCCCCTCACCCATCACCACATTCTGACGACACTGCCATCCTAGGTTTGCTGAGCGACAATGACTCCATCATGGCCTACCAATCATCCATCTTCCTTTTTACCCAGTGGTGCATAGATAACGTTCTGGAACTCAATGTGGCAAAAACAAAGGAAATGGTATTTCATAATTCAGACACCACTGTTCTGCCCTCCACCCTCATCTATAATCAGAAGGTTGAACAGGTCAGCCATTTCAAGTATCTGGGACTCACTATAGACAATAAGCTGACATTTGATCAACACATCACTAACATCCACAAGAGGTCTCAACAAAGGCTCTATGTCATCCGCAAGCTCAGTGCTCTCTCTGTCGCCCCTCATCTCCTGTTCCTTCTGTATTCCAGCATCATCCAGCCTATTCTACTGTACTGTTCACGCTGCTTCTATAATATGCTCTCCACCTCCAACAGAAACAAACTGACAAAAATCACACACACAGCATCCAAAATCATTCACCACCCCACACGCAACCTTGCTGAGCTCAACCTCAAAGCTGTCACACACCTCGCAGTGTCAATAATTGAAGACCACAATCACCCTCTTTACCCACTTTTCACATTGCTCCCATCTGGCCGCAGGTATAGGACTTTAAGATGGAGACGGGCACGTTTTAGTAAGAGTTTTGTACCGTCTGCCATCTATGCACTGAACTGCCTTCCCCAGTAACCCTGTATGGACTTTCCTGGACTGGGTAAATAGTGACGGACTATCTGATGCAGTAGGCCTACTGTCTGAATGGTTTCCTGTCTTAGTGAGCATATTTGATTTGATATTTGATTTGATATCTGTTCAATGTCTTGATGCCTGTCGCTTGTTTTTGTCTGAATGTCTTCTGTCTGTGTTCACACATTTTATACCTGTTTAATGTTTAATGTTGGTTATGTCTTTATTGTACTTATATGTTGTAGCTGTTCCAAGTTTGACAGTTGGTGAAGACAAATTTCCCTTGAGGGGACAATAAAGATCTATCTATATATCTATCTATCAAAAGCTTCACTCAGTTGAGCCAATAAAATCGTTAGTTTACCCAGCACGCCACAGCAGAGCAACAAGCAGAGAGGAAGAGAGTTAAGCTCTGTTAGGGTTTTGCTGGGATTCGAACCTGGTTCGTTGGTGTGATAATCCAGCAAACCCCCACTAGGCCACCAGGGGGATGACTCAAATGCAGAGGCGTGAGGCGGAAGTAGAAAAAGAATCAAAAGGTTTATTTAAACTATATACACTATATACAGGGCAAAACAAAAGACAAAAAAAACCAAAGAGTATAATCCAAAAGAAAAGCAAAGTGCAAAAATTCAAAAGCTAAGAAGATCAAAAAACACAGTACAAAGGAAACTGGAGATAAACATAACAGCACAAAGACTCCGTGACAAGAGGACTGAACTCAGGGGTATAAATAGACAAACTAATTAAGGACACAGGTGAAGATAATTAGGCAATTAACACAAACACAAAACACAGGAACAGTGGCGGCCTCTAGAGGCCAAAATAAACACGACATGAAAAGGAAATAACAGCGGCCTCTAGAGGCCAAAACAGTCCTAGTCCTAACAGGACCCCCCCCTCTAGGAGCGTCTCCTGACGTTCCCAGGGCGATCCGGATGGGCCGAATGGAAGTCCCGACATAGTTCTTTATCAAGGACATCCCGAGCAGGAACCCAGCAGCGCTCCTCAGGACCATAGCCCTCCCAGTCCACCAGATATTGCAACCCGCCGCAGACCCGGCGGGAGTCAAGCAGGCGATTCACAGTGAACACAGTCTGACCCTGGAAGATGCGGGGGGGTGGGGGGTTCCTAGGGGCAGGGGCATACGTAGACGTCAGTACGGGCCGTAACAGGGAAACATGGAAAGTGGGGTTGATCCTCAGAGTCCGGGGCAACTGGAGCCGGTAGGAGACAGGGTTCACCCTGCGCACCACCTTGAAGGGGCCAATGTAGCGAGGAGCAAGCTTGCGGTTCTCCACCCGCAGTGGAAGGTCCTTAGTGGACAGCCAAACACGCTGCCCAGGGCGGAAAGCGTGTGCAGGTCTTCTATGGCGGTTGGCCTGAGTCTGGTTGGTTCTGGAGGTCTGTATGAGGGTCTTCCTGACCTTGCTCCAGGTCTTGCGACACCGTCTCACATATTGGTTGACCGAGGGCACCCCCGCGTCCTCCTCCTGGTCCGGGAACAGAGGTGGCTGGAACCCGAATTGGCACTGGAATGGCGACAGCTTGGTGGCCGATGACTGCAGGGTGTTGTGGGCGTACTCCGCCCATGGCAGCCAGGTGCTCCACGATGTCGGGTTATCCATAGCCAGGCCTCGCAGGGTGGTTTCCAGGTCCTGGTTGAGCCTCTCCGTCTGACCATTGGACTGTGGGTGAAACCCAGAGGAGAGGCTGGCAGTGGCTCCGATGACCTTGCAGAACCCGTGCCACACTCGGGAGGAGAACTGGGGCCCTCGGTCTGAGACGATGTCCTGTGGAAGACCAAAGACTCGGAAGACATGATTAAACAAAAGTTTCGCAGTTTCAAGAGCAGAGGGGAGTTTGCACAGTGGTATGAAGCGGCAGGCCTTGGAGAATCTGTCAACTAAGACCAAAATGACCGTGTTACCTTGTGACTCAGGAAGACCCGTGATAAAGTCGACTGCCACGTGGGACCAGGGACGCCGGGGAATGGTCAGAGGATGCAGGAGACCCTGGGGACGCTGTCGTGGGTTCTTGGTTCTGGTGCAAACCTCACAGGACAGGACAAATGACCTTACTTCCTTCTCCATGTTAGGCCACCAGAAGCGTCTTTTCAGGAAGTCCAGGGTCCTCCGAGCTCCCGGGTGGGTGGTGAGAGGGGAAGAGTGACCCCACTGGAGAACCTTGGCCCGGGCTTGATGTGGGACGTACAAGAGGCCTGGTGGCCCCATCCCAGGACCGGGGTCCTGGCGTTGGGCTCGTCGGACAGCCTCCTCAATACCCCAGCGGACAGGGGCCACAATCCGGGACACAGGGATAATAGGCCCGACTTCATTCTCCCTGTTAGTGGCAGAGAACAGTCTGGACAGTGCGTCAGGTTTGGTGTTCTTGGAGCCGGGGCGGTATGAGAGGGTGAAGTCAAACCGACTGAAAAACAGGGCCCACCTAGCCTGTCGAGGGTTCAGTCTCTTGGCTTGCTGGAGGTACTCCAGGTTCTTGTGGTCAGTCCAAACCAGGAATGGATGTTGTGCTCCCTCCAGCCAGTGCCTCCACTCCTCAAGGGCCAGTTTGACCGCTAGCAGTTCTCGATCCCCCACATCGTACCGGGACTCAGCAGGACTCAGGCGGTGGGAGAAGTAAGCGCAGGGGTGCAGCTTTCCTTCCGAACGTTGAGAGAGCACCGCGCCGACACCACTGTCCGAGGCGTCCACCTCCACGATGAATGGTTGGGAGGTGTCCGGGAGAACCAGAATGGGTGCCGTGCAGAAGCGGTCCTTGAGGTCTTTGAACGCCTTTTCTGCCTGAGGAGACCAGCCATAAGATCCACCTGTCCCTTTGGTGAGGTCTGACATGGGTGCTGCCACAGAACTGAAGTTCCTGATGAACTTGCGGTAGAAGTTAGCGAATCCTAAGAACCGCTGAACCTCCTTAACGGACTTGGGAGTAGGCCAATCCCGGACGGCCAGGGTCTTGGCAGGGTCCATTTGGAGTTGGCCTGTCCGTACAATAAATCCCAGAAAGGAGACCTCGGGAACATGAAATTCGCATTTCTGGGCCTTGGCGAACAGATTGTTCTGTAGCAGCCTCTGGAGAACCTGGCGGACATGGTGGCGGTGCTCCTGCACGGTCTTGGAAAAGATAAGGATGTCGTCGAGGTAGACAAAAACGTATAGGTTAATCATGTCCCTTAAGACGTCGTTGATTAGGGCCTGAAAAACAGCTGGTGCGTTGGTGAGTCCGAAGGGCATCACCTGGTATTCGTAGTGCCCAGACGGGGTGTTAAAGGCAGTCTTCCACTCGTCTCCCTGTCGGATACGGATGAGGTGGTATGCGTTCCGTAGGTCCAACTTGGTGAAGACGGTGGCGCCTTGGAGCAGGTCGAAAGCTGTGGACATCAGCGGAAGGGGATATCGGTTGCGCACAGTGATCTTATTCAGGCCCCTGTAATCAATACATGGTCGGAGCCCCCCATCCTTCTTGCCGACAAAGAAGAAGCCGGCTCCAGCAGGTGAAGTGGAGGGTCGAATAAACCCAGAGACCAGGGCATCTTTGAGGTATTCCTCCATGGCCTTGCGTTCTGGCTGAGAGAGTGAAAACAGTCTGCCACGAGGAGGGGTAGTCCCAGGGAGCAAGTCGATGGCACAGTCGTAGGCCCGGTGCGGAGGAAGAACGGCGGCCCTGCTCTTGCTGAATACCTCCTTGAGATCCCAGTACTCTGTGGGAACTTGAGATAACTCGGTGAGATCAGGGGGCTCGGCAGGAGACACAGGAGAGCTAGAGAGCAGACAAGAGGCATGGCATGCAGGGCCCCATTCCACAACCTGGCTTGTTACCCAGTCTATGCGAGGGTTGTGGCGAGTAAGCCAAGGAAGGCCTAGAATAACTGGGAACTCAGGTGAAGGAATCAGGTGCAGGGATATTTCTTCCTTGTGACCTTGAGACTGGAGGAAGACTGGAGAAGTAACTTGAGTGACTCTTCCATCACCTAACGCTTGGCCATCGAGGGCAGACACAGACAGTGGGACTTCAAGAGGTGCAGTCGGAATATTGATGCTTTGGGCGAAGTGAATATCCATAAAGTTCCCAGCCGCCCCTGAGTCTATCAAAGCTTGACAAGAGTGGACAGACTCACCCCAGGAGATGGAGACCGGGATGTAGATTCCTTGGCCAGGGAGTCCGGGAGAGAGGGTAGGCCCCGTCACAACCCTCCCTCGGCTGGACGGGGCGGTCCTTTTCCCAAGAGTTCGGGACATGATGCTCGGAAGTGACCAGGCTTGCCACAGTAGATGCAGCACTTGTCCCTCCTTCTGCGCTCCCTCTCAGATGCGGAGAGGCGAGTACGACCCACTTGCATGGGTTCTGGACAGTCACTGAAGGAGGTAGACGGTCTCCAGGTAGAGGTAGGGAGGCTGGGGGGGCTCAAGGCTTGGTGGCGTTCTCTCATCCTGTTGTCCAGACGAATAGCATGTGAGATGAGGGTTTCGAGGTCACTTGGGCATCCAATAGAGGCCAGACCGTCCTTGATGGGGTCAGACAGACCATGGTGGAAGGCTGACACCAGGGCAGTCTCGTTCCATCCACTTACTGCTGCGAGTGTTCGGAACGAGATGGCGTAATCTGCGACGCTTCCTCCTTGCCGGATGGACATGAGCTTTCGGGCTGCGTCGGTACTGATGTCTGCCTGATCGAAGACCCGAAGCATCTCTTCAGAAAACAGCTGGAAATCAAAGCACTCAGGTCCCTGTCTTTGCCAGATAGCAGTAGCCCAGGCTCGCGCCTTACCAGCTAATAAGGTGATCACAAAGGCAATCTTGCGGCGATCCGTAGTGTAGGTGGTAGGCTGAAGCTCAAAGGTGAGTTGACACTGGGTAAGGAACTCTCGGCACTCACTGTGCTTGCCGTCATACCTCTGTGGTGCAGGAAGGCTGGGTTCGCGAGGTGAAGAAGGCAGCATTGCAGGAGGCACTGGAAGCTGGATCGGGAGCAGGAACTGGATCAGGAGCAGGAGATGCAGGCAGAGATGTCAGCTGTGCCAGGGTTTTCCCAATTTGCTGAAGCAGTTCCTCGTGGCGAGCGAGGGCCTCACGTTGGCTGGTGAGCGTACGTCCATGAGCGTCCATGGTCGCTCCGAAGCGTGTCAAAGCTGCCATAATTCCCTGAAGGTTGGCCGGGTAGACAGTTGAAGCAGCCTCTGCTGAGTCGGTCATGACGGAGTCTTTCTGTTAGGGTTTTGCTGGGATTCGAACCTGGTTCGTTGGTGTGATAATCCAGCAAACCCCCACTAGGCCACCAGGGGGATGACTCAAATGCAGAGGCGTGAGGCGGAAGTAGAAAAAGAATCAAAAGGTTTATTTAAACTATATACACTATATACAGGGCAAAACAAAAGACAAAAAAAACCAAAGAGTATAATCCAAAAGAAAAGCAAAGTGCAAAAATTCAAAAGCTAAGAAGATCATAAAACACAGTACAAAGGAAACTGGAGATAAACATAACAGCACAAAGACTCCGTGACAAGAGGACTGAACTCAGGGGTATAAATAGACAAACTAATTAAGGACACAGGTGAAGATAATTAGGCAATTAACACAAACACAAAACACAGGAACAGTGGCGGCCTCTAGAGGCCAAAATAAACACGACATGAAAAGGAAATAACAGCGGCCTCTAGAGGCCAAAACAGTCCTAGTCCTAACAAGTTCAGAGACAACCGACCGAGACAACATGGCTTGCTCCAAAAGGCGGCGGAAAGTAGACAAGGAAAATCGTTGTTTTAAAGCTGAATGGAAGGAGAAATATATGTTAATTCTTCCGGCGAGCAGTTCAAAACCAGTGTGCCTCATATGCTCCAAAAACGTGGCATTAATTAAAAGCGGCAACGTGAAGTGCCACTACGAAACAAAGCACAGCTCTTTTATCCCCTGAAGTCCGAGCTGAGGGCACGCAAAATAACCCAACTGCAAGCACAGTATGACAGGTCTACCCGACTCATCACACATACATTTACAGCCCAGCAACGTGCAAACGAATGTTCCTTAAAAGTAGCGTGGATTTTGGGGCAACATAAACACATTGGAGTGTGTTCCCTGGTCTAATCAAAGTAGCAGTGCACACCTTGACTATGTTTGGATCAACTTACAGCTGTGAGTCAGCTTTTTCCACTATGAACATTGTCAAAACCAAGTACCATTCTAGGCTCAACAATGAACACCTATCTGCATGAGAATGGCACTAACTCCATTCCAACCAAGATTTAAATTACTGGCAGGTCAGCCACATGCCCGTTTTTCTCATTAAGAAGAGTAAAAGAAGAATTAAAAGAGAAAAGTTCAAAGAAAAATGTTCTGTTTGCATTTCCCCCCCAAAAAGCCACTTGTTTTCTGAAGATGTGGACTTTTTTTTCTTGAAAAGTAGGCCCTCATTTTTTTAGGCTGGGATCGCCTTATTTTAAGAACAAAGAAGAGAAAATGTGAAGTCAATGCTCTGTTTGCACTTTTTAGTTAATGTTTTCTGAGTTTACTTTTTTACTTGAAGTGTAGGCCTTCAGTTCTTCAGGTTGGGACCTCTTTAATTTAAGAGAAAAAGGAGTTATTCCACTCTGTTTGCACTTCTTTATTTATTTTATTCTGAGGTTTCTGTTTTCTTTAATCTGAAATAAAGGCCTTGAATTTATTTTCCTGGGACTACTTTTATTTATGGTAAAAGAGATAGTTGTGCACTCAGTTCATTTCCTGCATTGGAAATGAACAATAAATATTGTTGAAACCATATGAAAATGTGGACATAGGGGAAGGCTATAAGACACAAGCTGGACTTCGGTTCGGACCTTCTACTTGGACAAAATTTAATAACTAGACTTCAGTGACTTTTAATTGAATACCCCTGATCTACACCAAGTTGCAAGCATCAGGGGAAGATTATGGACGCACCAAATTTGGCTTAACGGTCATTTAATGGTGAAATGCCGTTCGCATTGTCAGCCAACTTTGGGTTGTTTCTCTGAATTCCGACAATAAACGAGACCATCCAAACACATCTGAAAACATCGTGGTTTGAACTGTGTTGGTTCAAATCAACTTGGTTCAGACCAAGTTGGTACTACAGCTTTGGGAAACAGTCGTTTTTTGGATGTTAGTTAGTTCAAACTTGCATCGTACCATATTGGTTTAATGCTAACTTGGTTGGTTGTTTGGGAAACGCACCCCTGAATGTGAGCTGTAGATATTTATGCTCAAATCCACTCAAAGTAGGGGGCAGGGCACCATCACGCTGTGTCTTTAAATTATATTAATTTCTTATAGGCCTACTTGTATTTCCTAGAATGTAAATGTGAGGAGTGACATATAAGCTATGTGCAATGTACAATATGCTTAATATCCACTGTAGATTTTGGTAGGTGTGTTGGGTATCTCTGTAAAGCCTCAGCTGCACATGCCGCCTGGCAACGCACACCCTCGCTACATGCGCTAGGTGAAGGATCGGTCAGTGGAGAGCTCAGCTAAGCTCAGCATGTTTAATTCCCCAAGCCAATGACAAGAACTTTCGTGAGAAATAACGTGAACGTCTGCATCATGCGGGATTTGCGGGCGGGAGTGGGATAAAATATGGCAGGCGCGGGCGGGAACGGGACTAAAAATCATAATTCTTTGCGGGAGCAGGCGGGAGCGGGACTGCACAATGCGGGAATGGGCGGGAGCGGGACTGAAAATTCTGTCCTGCGCAGAACTCTAGTTCAGACACTACTCGCAACTCTCAATCTTTTCAAGTGCCTGTGTTACTAAAGCTGCCAGACTCAACCCATGTCTTTTCTGCATTCATTGACTCGGGGGCAGAAGGAAACTTCATAAACAGCACGATTGTCCAGAAATACCACCTGACCACCCATGAACTTCTGAGACCAATCACACTAAAGGCCATTGATGGGGGTCCCATAGGAGAAGGTTTGGTTTCCATGCACACAACTCCCGTTGAGATTCAAGTAGGAGCCATTCACACTGAGCACATATCCTTACTTTTCACTCCTACTGTACACCATGATATATTAGGCTATCCTTGGCTCCCCCCACCCCCCCCCCCCATATCATGGCAACAACGGGACATTCTTCAGTGGTCTCCTCCATGTTTACAGAATTGTCTAAAACTTCCCCAACTAATGCTCTCATCCACCTCATCTCATGCCCTCCCCCCCCCCGTCCCTCCCGCCCCCCTGCTCTGCCCCTCCTCCCAGGTAGAACTCCTCCTCGTAATCGCATTTACCCTTTGTCCCTAACCAAACACACTGCTATGGAGGAGTACATACCGGTATAAGAAACCTTGCAGCAGGGGTACATTAGACCCTCTGTGTCTCCAGCCTCAGTAGGGTGGTTCTTGGTTGAGAAGAAAGGAGGGGGTCTCTAGCTGTGTATAGTCTATCGGGGCCTGAACCAGATAACCATGAAATACCCTTATCCACTCCCGCTGGTACCTTCAGCCCTAGAACTGTCATGATCTGCCCCGGACTTCCACTCCGGAGATTTACTATCTCCCAGTTCAGCACTACCCGGATCTGGGACGGGACTTCCATCTTGCCAGCATTCACTTCCTGGTCTGCTCTGCTGTGTATAAATAGGCCGTTCTCAGAAGGGGACTTTGCCAGAACGTCTTGTCTGTTTCTCACGTCGTCTCTGTGACATTTTTTGCTTCCTGGATTTTTTTCTCTGTTTTGCCTAGTCTTAGCCACAGTTCTTTGCACTTACGTTTTGTCAGTTTTTCATGTTTTTTGCACTATGTTCTTGTCTCCAGTTTTTGTCAGAACTATTTTTCATGTTTTTTCATATTAGCTCTTTGTCTACCTCGTTGTTGTCTGGATTATTTTTGTTTGTTGACTCTTTTTGGACTTTAATTAAATCATTTTTTATTCATTGGATTTTCTGGTTTGTGTTCTGCTATTGGATCCTAACTCACCACATCTCACCACCCATAACAAGAACAGCTTAGATCAGCCAAAATCTTCTCTAAACTAGACCTTCGTAGTGCCTATAACCTGGTCAGGATCTGTGAGGGTGGAAGACTGTGTTTAGCACCACCATGGGCCACTTCGTGTCATGCGATATAGCCTTTCTTGTGCACCAAATGTCTTCCTGTGTCTCATAAACAATGTGTTCCGAGACATGTTGGGGAGGTTCATCATTGCATATATTGATGACATCCTAATCTACTCCCCAGATGAGAGCATCCACCATGAGCATGTCAGGTCAGTGCTCTCACACCTGCTTCAGAACCACCTATACATAAAAGTGGAGAAATGTGAATTCCATATCACCCAGATCTTGTTTCTAGGTTACATCATCAGCTCTGAGGGGGTGAGCATGGACCAGGCCAAAGTCAAAGCTGTGACATCTTGGCCCACTTCTGTCAAGTAGTTGCAGTGCTTCCTGGGGTTTGCAAATTTCTATCATTGGTTCATTGGCAGGTTAAGCACCATTGGAGCCCCTCTCACCTCACTCCTGAAGAACGGACTCTATCACCTCTGCTGGAACCCTGCACCTGATAAGCCTTCAATCAGCTCAAGATGGCATTTACCACAGCTCCCATTCTACAACATCCAGACCCTTCTAAATCTTTCATTGTGGAGGTGGATGCATCAGAAACAGGAGTAGAAGGGGTTTTGTCTCAACATTTTGGAGAGGAACCCAAGTTTCACCCAGTCACATTCTTCTTTAAGAAGCTCATGCCCACAGAAAGGAATTATGACATTGGAAATCAAGAGATCTTGGCTTTCAAGCTGGCCCTGGAAGAATGGAGACACTGGTTGGAGGGCACAGTGCACCCATTCACAACCCTGACAGACCACAAGAACCTGGAATACTTAAAGACCGCTAAGCATTTGAATCTCTGTCAGGCCAGATTGGCTCTATTCTTCACCATGTTCCAGTTCACTATTTCATATCACCCTAGTTCCAGAAACACCAAGGGTGATGCTCTCTCCCGAGTCAATACATCTTCACCACACTCTTCTGAACTCATGACGATCCTTCCACCTGAATGTTTCTTACAAGCCATAACCTGGGACATTGATGGGGAGATCAGGCAGGCACAACCCACAAGCCTTCCTGAAAACTGTCCACCCAGACTCTTGCATGTTCCACCAAAACCCAGAGGCAAATCATCATCTGGGTGCACTCCTCTCCTGCCACTGGACACCCCAGCAGCCATCGCATTTACCAACATCTCCAGGACAAGTACTGGTGGGAAAACATGATATTGGGCATCAATCATTTTGTTTCCTCATGCTCCATCTGTGGCCAGGCCAAGGTTCCCAGAGCTCCCCCTGTTGGTAAGTTATGTCCTCTCCCAGTACCTCAGCGACCCTGGTCACACATCACTATTGACTTTTTATCACTGACCTACCCCAGTCACAAGGCAACACAGTCATTCTGGTCATTGTTGCTAGGTTTTTGATATCATTCAAGCTCGTCCCACTACCAGGTCTTCCCACTGCCTTCAAAACTGCCAAACTCTTATTCATGTGTATCTTCTGCTACTGTGGTATCCTTGAGGACATAGTCAGTGATTGGGGTCCCCAGTTCATTTCAAGACTATGGTCACAGTTCATGGACAGACTGGGAGTGTCCATTAGCCTCACTTCTGGGTATCACCTGCAGTCCAATGGCCAAGTTGAACAAGCAACCCAGGAGGTGGGTTGCTTCCTCCGCATACTTTGCATGCAGAATCAGAAGGACTGGGCATGATTTCTTCCATGGGCTGAGTATGCACAAAACTCAGGGACTGTTATGACATCACGGACTGGGATGTGCTGCTTAGCCCACACTGTGAGGACATAGACTCTGATGGACAGTGAGACACACACTGTCTGATGGATTACCTTAACTTCTGTGCAGATGTGGTCTCCCCCGCTAAAACTATATGGTGTTACCCTAATAACAAACCATGGGTAACACAGGAAGTCAAAGCTGTCCTCAACAGGAAGAAGGCCGTCTTCAGGAGCAGGGATAGGGAGGCAATGAAAGCAGCACAGCAGGAGGTAAAATGCTGCATGAGGGAAGCTAAGGACAGCTACAGGAGGAAGGTGGAGCAGAAGCTGAAGAACAGCATGAGGGAGGTCTGGGAAGGTGTGAAAACCATCACAGGCCACAATACAAAGACCAGAGTCATTGAGGGGACAGTGGAGAGGGTGAAAGAGTTGAATGACTTTCAATCGGTTCAACCAGCCCACATCCCCCCACCCTCTCCCTCACTGCAGCCATCTCTCCTTCTTCCCTCAACACACCTCCCCCCCAGTCATCACAGCAGCCCCCCTCCTCCCCCTCCTCCCCCACCTCAACACAGACTCCTCCATGCATTACAGCAGACCAGGTCAGAGGTCAACTGAGGAAGCTTCACCCCAGGAAAGCAGCAGGCCCGGACAAGGTGTGTCCCCGACTACTGAAGACCTGTGCTGCTGAACTGGGTGAACCACTCCAATGCATCTTCAACCTTAGCCTGCAGCTGGGGAGAGTGCCCACCCTCTGGAAGACATCATGTATCATTCTAGTTCCCAAAAAGAATCAGCTCAGCAAGATGAATGACTTCCGACTGGTGGCACTCACTTCACATCTGATGAAGATGTTGGAGCAGCTCTTCCTCAGCCTCCTCAGACCCCAGGTACAACATGCCCAGGACTGTCTGCAGTTTGCGTACCGGGCGGGTGTCAGTGTGGAAGACGCCATCCTCTACCTGCTACACCGAGCCCACTCGCATCTGGATAAGGGAAATGGCACAGTGAGAATCCTCTTCTTGGACTTCTTGAGTGCCTTCAACACCATCCAGCCCCTATTGCTTCAGGACACACTGAACAGGATGCAAGTGGACCCCTGCCTGGTCACCTGGATCTCCAGCTACCTCACTGGCAGGCCGCAGTACGTCAGGCTGAAGGACATCACATCTGACACTGTGATTAGCAGCACTGGAGCACCCCAGGGCACAGTGCTGGCCCCTCTTCTCTTCACCCTGTACACCGTGGACTTCTGCTACAACTCAGAGCTGTGTCACATTCAGAAGTTTGCCAATGACACAGCCATCGTTGGGTGTATCAGTGACGACAGAGAGGAGGAGTATAGGAGCCTGGTGAGGGACTTTGCTGTGTGGTGCAACAGAAACCATCTGCAGCTCAACACCGCGAAGACCAAGGAGCTGGTCATTGACTTTGGGAGGTCCAGACCAAGGTCACGACCAGTTCTGATCGAGGGAGTCGAGGTGGAGGCTGTGGATTCTTACAAGTCCGGCTGTGGCTGGACAGCAAGCTGGACTGGACTTGCAACACCAAACACTTATACAGGAAGGGACAGAGCAGGCTATACTTCCTTAGGAGGTTGCAGTCCTTTAACATCTGCAGGAAACTCCTGTGGATGTTCTATCAGTCTATGGTCACCAGTGTCCTGTTTTACACCGTGGTGTGCTGGGGGGGCAGCACATCCAAGAAGGACACATCCAGGCTGGACAAACTGATCAGGCAGGCTGGCTCTGTGGTCGGCATGAAGCTGGACTCTCTGGTGATGGTGGCAGAGAAGAGGTCTATGGACAAACTATTGAACATCATGGACGATGCCAGTCACCCTCTGCACACCGTCATCAGCAAGCAGAGGAGCCTGTTCAGTGACAGAATGCTCCTTCCCAAGTGCAGGACAAACAGACTCAAAAACTCCTTTGTCCCTCATTCCATCAGACTGTACAACTCCTCTCTGGGGGGGAGGAGGGGTAACAGGAGAACAGAGGATGAGAAGGAGCAGTAGCCTAGCCTAACAATAAGCAATACCAGACAATGTGCAATATAAAGTGCAATATCTCTCCTACCGCCGCCCCCCTTCTCCCCACCTTTTCCCCCTTCCTTCCCCCCTTCCTCTCTTCCCCATATCTTATTCTTTTTATATTTGTATATGTAAATACTTAATTTATTTTAATTTATCTAGAGGTTTTCTCTATTTCTTTTCTCTGTTTATCTGTAATGATGCTGCTGGAATCTTAATTTCCCTGAGGGAACCCGCACAAAGGGATCAATAAAGTTTCATCTAATCTAATCAAATCAAATCAAGTTTATTTGTACAGCGCTTTTAACAGTAAACATTGTCGCAAAGCAGCTTTACAGAATTTGAACGACTTAAAACATGAGCTAATTTTATCCCTAATCTATCCCCAATGAGCAAGCCTGTGGCGACGGTGGCAAGGAAAAACTCCCTCAGACGACATGAGGAAGAAACCTCGAGAGGAACCAGACTCAAAAGGGAACCCATCCTCATTTGGGCAACAACAGACAGCCTGACTATAATATTAACAGTTTTAACAGGTATAACTGTCCTCATGGGGCCATCCTTCACAGGAGTGGGGCGATAAAACTCCGACCAGACACAGGGCACCAGGATGGATCAAGCAGGTCCGAGGGGCAGAAGAGGCCAGCATCTCAATCCCAGGATCAACATGTAACTCAGAGGGACAGATGGGGGGGGGGGGGGGGGGGGAAGAGAGAGAGAGAAAGAAAACAGGTTGTTAGGTATGCCCTAAAAATGACAAGTATTAAATCTGTGTGGTAGGCTCGCAGAGACGAGAGTCTTTACATCAGGCATAACACACAATGGCATGTTGCTCGCAGAGACGAGAGTCTTTACATCAGGCATAACACACAATGGCATGTTGCTCGCAGAGACGAGAGTCTTTACATCAGGCATAACACACAATGGCATGTTAATATGGTAAAAAATATATCATGACCTGCTCTGGCTGGATGCTTGATTGGGTGATGGGAGCACACTCCTCAGCAATGATGAGATGCAGATGGGACCCTTAGGCCTGGCCAAGACAATTCAGTTACATTTCACCGGGTCTGGGACATGCGACAGAATGTCTGACGGCCGATTCCCTGCAGGCTACGATAGCCAGTCGAGGTCCACACCGTCTCCACCAAAAGATTTCCTGTTGACTCCATGTAACTCAGAGGGACAGATTTGGGGTGGGGGGGAGAGAAAGAAAACACAGGTGGTTAGGTATGCCCAATGTCACCTGAATAAGTAGGAACAGTATACATATTGCACCGAGTACAAGCAGGGACTCCGGCAACTAACTATGACAGCATAACTAAAAGGAGAGAGCCAGAAGGTAACACAAGCATGAGGGAGCCCCGGGACATAAAGCAGCCAGCCACTACACCGTCAACAAACTCGAGTGAGCAAGCGAGTGGGGACTGACAGCATCCATACATCCCAGTTTACCAAAACACTCTATGTCTGAGGACCCTCCAGATCTACTCCTTTACCTCATAAACACCATTAACAAAAGGCTTGACTAAACAGATATGTTTTCAGCCTAGACTTAAATGCTGAGACTGTGTCTGATTACCGAACATTACTTGGAAGGCTGTTCCATAACAGTGGGGCTTTGTAAGAAAAGGCTCTGCCCCCTGATGTAGCCTTCACTATACGAGGTACCAGCAGATAGCCTGCACCTTTTGATCTAAGTAGGCGTGGCGGGTCATAGAGGAGCAGAAGTTCACTCAGGTACTGTGGTGCGAGACCATTTAGTGCTTTAAAGGTCAATAGTAGTATTTTATAATCAATACGGAATTTGATTGGGAGCCAATGCAGTGTGGATAAGACAGGCGTGATGTGGTCATATTTTCTAGTTCTAGTAAGGACTCTTGCTGCGGCATTTTGAACTAACTGGAGCTTGTTTATGCACTTATTGGAACATCCAGACAGTAAGGCATTACAATAATCCAACCTGGAGGTAACGAAAGCATGGACTAGTTTTTCTGCATCATGCAATGACATTAAATTTCTTATCTTTGCAATATTTCTGAGATGAAAGAAAGCTATCCGGGTGATGTTATCAATGTGAGTTTCGAATGAAAGACTGGGGTCAATAATCACTCTGAGGTCTTTTACTGCTGCACGTGAAGAAACAGAAAGGCCATCCAGAGTTACTGTGTAATCAGAAAACTTACTTCTAGCTGTATGTGGTCCTAGCACAAGTACTTCAGTCTTGTCAGAGTTAAGCAGAAGGAAATTTATAAGCATCCAGTGTCTAATATCCTTAACACATTCCTCAATTTTATTAAGCTGGTGTCTCTCATCAGGTTTTGCAGAGACATACAACTGTGTGTCATCAGCATAACAGTGGAAACTAATACAATGTTTACGAATAATATCGCCCAGAGGTAACATATATAGAGAAAAAAGCAGTGGACCCAAGACAGAACCTTGTGGAACACCAAACTTTACCTCGGTACGTCTAGAAATATCACCATTTATATCAACATACTGATAACGATCAGTTAGATAAGACCTGAGCCAGGAGAGGGCCATTCCCTTAACTCCCACAACATTTTCTAGTCTATCCAGAAGAATGGAATGATCAATGGTATCAAATGCTGCACTAAGGTCAAGCAACACAAGTAGCGAGACACAGCCCTGATCAGACGCCAACAGTAGGTCGTTTACTACTTTAACCAGTGCTGTCTCTGTGCTATGATGAGGTCTAAATCCTGACTGATACATTTCATGGATGTTATTCCTATGTAAATATGAGCATAACTGCTGTGCCACAGCTTTTTCAAGGATCTTGGAGATAAAGGGGAGGTTTGATATTGGCCGATAATTGGACAGCTGACAAGGATCAAGGTCAGGTTTTTTAATCAGGGGTTTGATAACTGCTAGTTTAAAGGATTTGGGTACATAGCCAATCATAAGAGAAGAATTTATTATTTTTAGAAGCGGTTCAATTACTCCAGGCATTATCTGTTTGAATAGATGTGTCGGTAAGGGATCTAGTACGCAAGTTGAGACTTTTGATGTAGAGATTAATGAAAGTAATTCAGTTTCTTTTAGGGGAGTAAAACATTCTAACTGATGATCTGATACAGTTATATTGTTAACTACAAGGTCACTTTCATTGTCTAACCTTAAATTAGTAGTTTGAATTTTTTTCGGATATTCTCAATTTTGTCATTAAAAAAATTCATGAAGTTGTTGCTACTACATACTGCAGGTGTGCATGTGTTGATAGTGGACTTATTCCTGGTTAATTTTGCTACAGTATTAAATAGGAATCTAGGATTATTTTTGTTATCTTCTATTAGGGAGGAGAAATATGTTGATCTCGCAGCACTAAGAGCTTTTCTATACTTCAGGAAGCTCTCCTTCCAAGCTAATTTGAACACTACCAATTTTGTTTGACGCCATTTATGTTCCAATTTTCGAGTGGTCTGTTTTAATGTGCGAGTGTCATCATTATACCAGGGTGCTAATTTTTTTGTCTCTGACCATTTTCCTTTTTAGAGGAGCTACATTATCTAAAGTATGGCGGAATGTTGACTCTAAGCATTCAGTTGCCTGATCAAGTTCTGCGGGGGCTGACAGTGACCCAATCAAAGTTGACAGCTCTGGGAGATCATTTATAAAGCTCTGTGCAGTAGTTGACGTGAAAGTACATTTAATACAGTAGCGTGGTGAGGTGCATATATTATTACTCAGACATATTTTGAATGAGATGAGACAATGATCTGAGATAACTTCAGACTGTGGAAGTATGACTATATTGTCTACGTTTAATCTGAATGTTAGTATTAGATCAAGGGTGTGACCACCATTATGGGTCGGTCCTATGACATTCTGCTTAATCCCGACTGAATCTAAGATGGACACAAACGCTGTTTTTAAAGGGTCTTCTGGGTTATCGAAGTGAATATTAAAATCTCCGACAACTAAAGCTTTGTCTAAGGAAATAACCAAATCTGAGATAAAATCTGCAAATTCAGAAAGAAACTCAGAATATGGCCCAGGGGGCCTGTAAATAATAAGCAATGGAATTAACTGGGTAGACTTATTTTTCGAGGCTACATACATTATATGAGTATGAAGAACTTCAAATGTATTAAATTTATAACCAGGTTTGTGTGTTACATCTAGATAATCGTTATAAATAACCGCGACGCCTCCTCCTCTGCCAGTTAGACGAGGCTGGTGTATATAACTGTATCCAGGAGGACTCGCTTCATTTAATGCTATATATTCATTTGGCTTAATCCATGTTTCTGTTAAACACAGTACATTAAACTCCTGATCAGTAATGAGTTCATTAACCATTAGCGCTTTAGATGTAAGAGATCTAATATTTAATAGCCCCACCTTTAGATCAAAGGTGCTGGCAGCAGCTGTACAGTCAGTCTGATCTAATTTTATATTGATTAGGTTACTGGAACAAACTCTCTGAAAATTTCTACCTTTTTGTTGAGCTCGGGGAACAGACACAGTCTCGATGTAGTGGGCCCTGAGTGACGACTCTGTGCAGCTAGCAGACAGTCGGTTTAGCCTGTTCATCTGCTCCCTGGCCTTGGCTCTGGATTGTCAGAAATTAACTAGGCCTGTTCTGAGACTATGACCTATGCTGCAGGAAATGAGAGCAGCACCTTCCCGAGTGGGATGGATACCGTCCCGCCCTAACAGGCCAGCAGTGCCCTCAAAATTAGCCCAATTATCTATAAAGCCCACACTGTTTTCAGAGCACCACCTGGACAGCCAGCAGTTCAGCGACCATAACCTGCTGTAAGCTACATCGCCACGCCGCATTGGGATGGGGCCAGAGCATACTACAGCATCGGACATCGCCTTCGCTAATTTAAACACCTCTACAAAGTTACTCTTAGTAACCTCAGACTGACGAAGGTGTATATCATTAGCTCCTGCATGGATAACTATCTTTGAGAACCTGTGCTTGCCTAGGACCCTAAGATTACCTGCTATGTCCGGCGCCCTGGCTCCCGGTATACACCTGACTAAAGCTGCTGGTGCCCCTAAAGGCTGAGCTAATTTCACATGCCGTATGATAGAGTCCCCTATAACCAGAGCTCTTTCAGATTTCTCAGTGGGTGCATCACTAAGAAGAGCAAACCTGTTCGACACGTGACGCGGAGAGGAGTGGTGCTCCCATGGGCGAGCCTCAGCGGTAGCTTTGGCTCTACGCTTATGCCGCCGAGCCGTCACCCATTCGCCCCGCTGTAAGGGCTCTAATGCCGGAGTTGGGGGATTGCTAACTCCACCTAGGGCATCCAGACTTTCCCTAACAGAAACTACACTGTTCTCACGCTCACTAACCTGCTCTAAAGCCTGGACACGCGCTTCTAGCACTGAAATCTTTTCCGTCAGAGAGCTAACTAATCTGCACTTATCACAAGTAAAGCTAATAAAGCTATCGCTAGTGACGGAGGAAGAATGACTAAACATCCTGCACTCAGCACACTGAACAGGCTGAAGGTGTGCCATGATGAAAAGATTCACGTACCTTAAATGAAGATCTGTTGATATTAAAGCAGATCAGATGGCCTCCGCTTGTGGACTTTACACAGGAGGAGAGAAAAAGAAAGCTTCCGGTCTCGGCGTTCTTCCGAAAAAAAAAAGAGAAAAAACCGGGAAAAAAAACCGAAAAAGGAAAGCAAAAGTGAAAAGTACAAAAATGAAAGCGACAGTATAATAAAAATGAAGAGGATACTGGAAATTTATTTATAGAAAAAAGTTAAAAAAGGATTAGTAATTAACGCCGGCACTCGCGGGAAAAAGGACTCGGCGCGAACAACTCAGGAAACAGGAAGTCAACTCCTCTCTCAAGCATTCAGTTACTCAGCTAACCCCATTCCAGTGCATACTCAGATACCAACCTCTGCTTTTCCCATGGGATGATACCCCTATGCAGATTCCAGCCATCAACTCCTGGTTCCAGAGGATTCAGAGCTATGGGAGGAGGTTCATCAAAGACTAGAGAACGTCAATACCAAGTACAAGCACTACGCTGACTAGCACTGAAGTGCCACCCCAGAGTATGCCCCAGGTAATCGAGTATGGGTCTCTACTGAGGACCTCAAGGAACCCAAGTCCTGCAAAAAGCTACAAGCCAGACACATTGGCCCATTCAAAGTGCTACACAAGATCAATGAGGTCTCATACAGGCTCGAGCTCCCTCCTCACAGTAAGATGGAGCCCACATTTCACATCTCCTGCCTCAAACCCGCTATCCAAGGTCCCCTAGCCCGGACACTGAAGGAGAACCCATCTATCAGATCAGCAAGATCCTCAATTCCCGCCGCAGATGGGGACAACTCGAGTACTTGGTCAAGTGGGAGGGTTACGGTCCTGAGGAATGTAGTTGGGTCTGCTCCAAGAACATCTTAGACCCCCTCCTCACACCAGAATTTTACAGCCTGCACCAAGAAAGATTGACCAAGGAAGGAAGTTGCTCCCAGAGGGAGCTCCTCGGAATGCTGAAAGCCTGAGTTCAGAGCAGCCTCCAAACATAGACGCTCTGGACTACACTCCCCATAAGTCTCAGCGCCCCTCGTCACCAGAGTACTGATTACATCACCTGTCATCAAGTCACCTGCCAATTACCTCACCTACTTAAACCCTGCTCAAACACTCACTCACTGCGAAGTATCATTCTGTGTCCTGCGCCTGACTTTACCAAGCCGTTTGTTTTCTTATGACTGACTTCCTGTTTAAGACCACTGTTTACATTCTTTCCCTACCTCGTCTCCACATCTACTTTGTACTAAGCTGTTTGCTGATCGATCGACCTTCACCCATTTTCTGACTATGATTCCTGCTCCATGATTTGGCTCAGCTTGCAGTTTGTGCCACACCTGCTCTCCCCTGCAATTGCATCCATAAGTGTCTGCGCTCTGACAGGGATTAGTCTCTCTAAGTAAGCCTATACACTGAAAAAAATTAAACATTGGCTCATATTAAAAAATTGAGGTAATTGATCACACCTAATATTGTAGTGTTATACAATATAAATAATTCATTTGATTTGACCTGAAATATTTAACTTCATGTAAACCAGTTTCTGATGGTTGAACCAAAGCAATTATTTCAGATTTTCCTAAATTAAATATATTGGGGTTTTTTCACCTTTATTTGATAGGACAGTGTAGAGACAGGAAATGAGCTGGAGAGAGACAGGGAGGGATCTGGAAATGACCTCGGGTCAGAATCGAACCCGGGTCCCTGGATTTATGGCGCCTTAATCAACTGAGCCACAGTGCTCTGTGTTAGCCACAGTGCTCTGTGTTGACCATAGCCAAACCATACATTGGTTTTATTACTTAATGTACACTGAAAAAAGTGAAACAAAGCTGTCGTTCATTTAATGTATTTTTTTTCATTCCAGTGAATAAAAAAAAATAGTTTGCTCCCATATTCAGAAGTTGTTTAAATGAATTTAAAATATTCAGGTTTAACAAAGATTTGTTAAACATTTATAAACATTTGTTAAACCTGAATATTTTAAATTCATTTAAACAACGTTTGAATATGGGAGCAAACTATTTTTTTTTATTCACTGGAATGAAAACAAATACATTAAATGAACAACAGCTTTGTTTCACTTTTTTCAGTGTAGTTGTCGAAAAGCTGCTCCAAACCTTGAACTCCATTTGGCAGAAAAATACTGGAAAATGTAAGGCTCTTCTTTCTGCATGAGAAAATGGAAAGAAAAAGACATGTCTAGGAAACAAGTGTTTTTAAAATCAACAGTATTAACTCCTATACAATGTTTTGGGTTTTTTTAGTTTGAAAAAGTAATAAGAATGTGCAATAAAGAATGTGAGTGTATAGAAATAGTTATGTCATATGTATTTACTAGGGCTGTCAAATGATTAAAAAATTTAATCGCGATTAATCTCAGAATTTCATATAGTTAATCGCGATTAATCACATTTTTTAAGATCTATGTAAATGAATAAGGCTTTTAAAGTGAAATGTTACAATTAAAATGGTGAACACCATTTTATGCTAAAAGTACTTGTTAAAAACTGCTGGGACAAGAAAAAATGGTAAGGGAGTTTATTCACTCACATACTAGGCAGTACTGAACATACAAAACACAAAATTGGATTTTGTGATGGATTAGGGAGCTGTAGTCTCAAATATAAAATATGTAGTCACATACTACTGTGTCTCAGTTGAGACATGTGTAACAAAAGAAAATAAAAATGAAATACAACTTCAATTGTGCTGGAGTTGTATTCAGTCACAGCCTATAGGACTTCACAGTGCTGTGCAAACAAAAATAAATTGCAGTTGGACTTCAATAAACACATTTAGTGTCATATCACAATGCTACAGCATACTGAAATCTCACTTTACAAAAGTATTTTAGAACTGCAAAGTGCATACCAAAACCAACTCAATCACACTCTTCTTTTGAAATTAAACTTTTGAAATGAAACTTCCCGTTTAACAGACGTTTCTCCATCACTCACACTTACTCTTACTGATCAGTCCCCCCAGGATTCCACGGGCCTTTTTTGTGATTGTTGCGGGCTAAAATGTCTGATGTTGCGGAGGGTTTTCCAAAAAATTGCGATGAAAGTTGTGGTGTTTTTTAGGTTTTTGTTGCGATTACATTGCGGGAGGAAGTGAAAGTTGCGAGAAATTGTTGCGATTTTCTCTTTTTGTGATTAAAATTGAGTGATATGTTAAATATTAAGTTATTACTGAAAAACTATTGATTAAAAAAACAAAGACACTGAGAAATGGTCCTATAAACAACTTTACCAATATAAAAGATTACCAGGACTACAAAAATGCAGAAAAATAGGCTTTACTTATCCAAATGCACCTGTTGGTTCAAAAGTTAAAGTGCAGAGAACCTCAGCACAACATAAAGTTACCTTAAAATATAATATAAATGCCTCAGCTTTCATGTAAGAAAAAACACTATTAATACTAGTACTGTGTGCAGGCAGTCTCTCCTGAAAACTAAAACAATAATTATAAACTAATAAAATAAATGGCTCAGGCTTCATAGAAGAAACAAACAATTTGAACAGAATCTCACAGTATGATGCTGAAGCTGCCTAAACAATGGAAAATAAAATACCATTTTGGCAAAAATGTTGGCATCCATTAATTTCTTGTATTAAGTAAAAAAATAATGTAAAGTGCACACAATCCTTCACTGTAAACATAACACACTTTCAGTAACAGAATTTAAGCCTATATAAACACTGACTTGCACATGCAGTGTTGCCAGATACTGCTGACGTGTTCCAGCCCAAAATATGTTCAAAACCCGCCAAAATGCACTTGAAACCGCCCAATCTGGCAACACTGTGCACATGCTGCTTCTCTTGAGCATATACACGGAAGTAAGGCAGAAGGTAGTTTGTCGACGTCACTTCAAGACGATGCCAACGACTGGTCAAATTTGCGGGAAAGTTGTGGTGATTGGATATAATTGCAACACCGCCCTGAATTCGCGGGGATTGGTTGAATTTGCAAATCGCAACATCGCGAAATCCTGGAGGGTCTGATTGAAGCAGCGCGCGACAAGCCTCAACATGAACTACGGGTGACTCGCAGGGCCAAATTAGAATTTGCGTTAATGGCACTATTTTTTTTAATCGCGATAAATTGAGATCACGATAATGCATTATTATCGCGTTAACTTCGACAGCCCTAGTATTTACATATTAATGTGTCATTTACAACAGCCTGTTAGCTGGCTGTGTGTGCTAAACTTGGGGGAGGGAGGATTAGCAATTTCAACCTGAATTTAAATGTGCAACATGTATCAGTTAAATGTTTTACCTTTTATCAGCTACTTAGATTAATTTCTTGAGTTACCAATTTAGTTATATACTACCTAATCAAGTGTGGATTGAGATTTGTTAATACAGTGGTTCTCAAACTTTTATAATCTTTGAATGTGAATGATTCTTTCTGTTCCTATTTTGCTGACATGTATGATAAATTGCTTTTTGATAGTTTAAAAAATCTTTTTCTAATTTATTGCCTATGACAGCACATTAGGGCCATTATAGGTAAAAAAGGGGGGGGGGGCAGATCTGAGGCACAGAAAAAAAACTTCAATTTCTGAGATTAAAATAATCCATTTATGAGAAAAAAAACTCAGATATTCTCAGAGATTATAAAGTCACAAATTTTCAAGAAAAAAAACCTAAGAAATATCAAGAAGAAAACTCAGAAGTTCTGACATTTAAAAAGGCAGAAATTCAAAGTTTAAGAAGTCACAAATTCATGAGAAAAAAAACTCATGCTTCCTGGCTGCAGTGCATTCTGAGCAATGTACGAGAATTTTTAGCGCTTTGTTCTTTTATATTTTGCAACTGAGAAGGAAATACTTGGCTCAGCTATTTCAAAGTAACAGAGATTTGGCAGATGAGATGAGTCTACACACTGACAGTAAAAGGAAACTGGACTTGACAAAAAAGGGTTTGTCTTAGCTGTTTATAACTGGATTATTATCCAGTTATAAACAGCTAAGACAAAACCTTTTTTGTTACACTCATCTTTTGGTGTGTGTTTTATCCTTTTATATTGTGCGATTCAGGAGGAAAGACAGCATCTCCTATAACTCTTGGCTCAGCTCTGGCATCTGTAGAGTGATGACATTGATCGAACCTTGCTAAATGAAGTGATCTGGTTCCTTGATGAAAAAAAACCCGGAACTGTTTTTCCTTTTTTTTTTCAGAAATATGTGACTTTTTGATCTCGGAATTTCAGAGCTTTTTTCTTGTAAATTTATTTAAATGTACAATGGCCCTGATACATTGTCATAATTGCTGCAATACATTGAACAAAAAGTGCAGACATAGGGATTTGCTTATTCATTCATTCATTCATTCATTCATTCTCATTAATTTCTGGTCATAAATCTTGGAGAGAAAGAAGAGAATTGAGGCACAAGGTTATGCTGGGAATAGTACTTTCTTTTTTCTTTTTTTTTCTTTTTTCCTGTAGTGGACAGGTACAGACAAGCACAATGACAGAACCAGAGCCAGACAAAGTACTAAGTATAAAATAACTCCAAATCAGATGAGATTGAAAAGAGGAATAAAGAGCATAAATCTTTGAAGTTCTCTAAACCACACTCTATTAAATAAATGTCATGCAACAGTGCATTATGAGTATTCCATGATCATTTTTGCACATCATTTGGCCACCAACTACTACAATGCATGATGGGATGTAATGAGTCTAGATTAATGCACTCATTCAAATAAATTATAGTTTCTATAGTAACAGCTCATTCACAGGGACTTGTATGGTTGATGATTTCAGGGATCCCAGGGGAGAGAGTGGATAGTTTTTGGTACCTGGGCATTTACATCACACAAGACCTGTCATGGTCTTGCCACATCAACATTTTTGGTTAAGAGGGCCCACCAGCATCTGTTCTAAGATGTCTTAGAGACTTCCATCTTCCACTGAGGGTGCTGAGGAACTTTTACTCCTGCACCATAGAGAACATCCTGACAGGAAATATCTCCACCTGGTTTGGGAACAGCACCGAGAAGGACATACAGGCTGTCCAGAGAGTGGTGCTATCAGCCAAGCACATCATCCACACCGAGCTCCTTGACCTGCAATCTATCTACACCAAGCAGTGTCGGACCAAAGCCAGGAAGATCGTGAAGGACCTCAGCCATCCCAACTATGGCTGCTTCTCTCTCTATTGAGGCCAAAGAAGCACTTTCGCTCCCTTAAGGCCAACATGGAGAGAATGAGGAGGAGCTTCTTCCCTTAGACCATTCGTGCTCTTAACCAGAACAATAACAGACAATAACTGATAGGTCTCATCACCACTTCACCCTCATCCCCCCATCTTTTACACCCCTTCATGCAAATTCAGCTGATTAAAGTGCAATACAGTACATTACAGTACATATAGCTGCTTTGCGACAATGTTTATTGTTAAAAGCGCTATACAAATAAACTTGATTTGATTTGATTTGATTGCCATTGCAATTGTACCACTTTATACAACTTCATTCATTACTGTGCTATATGTTTTTTTCCCTTTAGTGTAATATATTTATACAAACTCTGTACATTGTGTATATTCTGCAGAGCATTCTATCACACTTTTTAATTCTATTTATTACACACTCTTTTACTTCTTTTCTTTTTATGACTTCCCCCCCTGCGGCATGGTGGTGTAGTGGTTAGCGTTGTCGCCTCACAGCAAGAAGGTTCGGGTTTGAGCCCCGTGGCCGGCGAGGGCCTTTCTGTGCGGAGTTTGCATGTTCTCCCTGTGTTCGCGTGGGTTTCCTCCGGGTGCTCCGGTTTCCCCCACAGTCCAAAGACATGCAGGTTAGGTTAACTGGTGACTCTAAATTGACCGTAGGTGTGAGTGTGAATGGCTGTCTATGTATCAGCCCTGTGATGACCTGGCGACTTGTCCAGGGTGTACTCCGCCTCTCGCCCATAGTCAGCTGGGATAGGCTGCAGCTTGCCTGCGACCCTGTAGAACAGGATAAAGCAGCTAGAGATAATGAGATGAGATGAGACTCCCCCCCCCCAACTATCTTTACTACTTACGGAGCATTGCACTACGCATTTCACTGCATGTCGTACTCTGTATGATTGTGTATGTGAAAAAAAAATTGAATTCAAATAATCGAAGCCTAATCATCCATCCATCCATTATTTGTACCTGCTTATCCTGTACAGGGTGGCAGGCAAGCTGGAGCCTATCCCAGTTGACTATGGGCAAGACACAGGATACACCCTGGACAAGTTGCCAGGTCATCGCAAAAGCCTAATAATCAACAGGTTGATCAAATGGTTATCAACAGGTTGATCAAATGGATATCACGTTGCACAGGCCACCAGAACTAAAATAAAGCAAATCAAATCAAGTTTATTTGTATAGCGCTTTTAACAATAAACATTGTCGCAAAGCAGCTTTACAGAATTTGAACGACTTAAAACATGAGCTAATTTTATCCCTAATCTATCCCCAGTGAGCAAGCCTGTGGCGACGGTGGCAAGGAAAAACTCCCTCAGACGACATGAGGAAGAAACCTCGAGAGGAACCAGACTCAAAAGGGAACCCATCCTCATTTGGGCAACAACAGACAGCCTGACTATAATATTAACAGTTTTAACAGGTATAACCCTCAACTGTCCTCATGGGGCCGTCCTTCACAGGAGCAGTGCGATAAAACTCCGACCAGACACAGGGCACCAGGATGGATCAAGCAGGTCCGAGGGGCAGAACAGGCCAGCATCTCAATCCCAGGATCAACATGTAACTCAGAGGGACAGATTGGGGGGGGAAGAGAGAGAGAAAGAAAACAGGTTGTTAGGTATGCCCTAAAAATGACAAGTATTAAATCTGTGTGGTAGGCTCGCAGAGACGAGTCTTTACATCAGGCATAACACACAACAATGGCATGTTAATATGGTAAAAAATATCATGACCTGCTCTGGCTGGATGCTTGATTGGGTGATGGGAGCACACTCCTCAGCAATGATGAGAGGCAGATGGGACCCTTAGGGCTGGCCAAGACAATTCAGTTACATTTCACTGGGTCTGGGACATGCGACAGAATGTCTGACGGCCGATTCCCTGCAGGCTACGATAGCCAGTCGAGGTCTCCACCCTCTCCACCAAAAGATTTCCTGTTGACTCCATGTAACTCAGAGGGACAGATTTGGGGGGGGAGAGAGGGAGGGAAAACACAGGTTGTTAGGTATGCCCAATGTCACCTGAATAAGTAGGAGCAGTATACATATTGCACCGAGTACAAGCAGGGACTCCGGCAACTAACTATGACAGCATAACTAAAAGGAGAGAGCCAGAAGGTAACACAGGCATGAGGGAGCCCCGGGACATAAAGCAGCCAGCCACTACACCGTCAACAAACTCGAGTGAGCAAGAGAGTGGGCACTGACAGCATCCATACATCCCAGTTTACCAAAACACTGTATGTCTGAGGACCCTCCAGATCTACTCCTTTACCTCATAAACACCATTAACAAAAGGCTTGACTAAACAGATATGTTTTCAGCCTAGACTTAAATGCTGAGACTGTGTCTGATTCCTGAACATTACTTGGAAGGCTGTTCCATAACTGTGGGGCTTTGTAAGAAAAGGCTCTGCCCCCTGATGCAGCCTTCACTATATGAGGTACCAGCAGATAGCCTGCACCTTTTGATCTAAGTAGGCGTGGCGGGTCATAGAGGAGCAGAAGTTCACTCAGGTACTGTGGTGCGAGACCATTTAGTGCTTTAAAGGTCAATAGTAGTATTTTATAATCAATACGGAATTTGATTGGGAGCCAATGCAGTGTGGATAAGACAGGCGTGATGTGGTCATATTTTCTAGTTCTAGTAAGGACTCTTGCTGCTGCATTTTGAACTAACTGGAGCTTGTTTATGCACTTATTGGAACATCCAGACAGTAAGGCATTACAATAATCCAACCTGGAGGTAACTAAAGCATGGACTAATTTTTCTGCATCATGCAATGACATTAAATTTCTTATCTTTGCAATATTTCTGAGATGAAAGAAAGCTATCCAGGTGATGTTATCAATGTGAGTTTCGAATGAAAAACTGGGGTCAATAATCACTCCGAGGTCTTTTACTGCTGCACGTGAAGAAACAGAAAGGCCATCCAGAGTCACTGTGTAATCAGAAAACTTACTTCTAGCTGTATGTGGTCCTAGCACAAGTACTTCAGTCTTGTCAGAGTTAAGCAGAAGGAAATTAATAAGCATCCAGTGTCTAATGTCCTTAATACATTCCTCAATTCTATTAAGCTGGTGTCTCTCATCAGGTTTTGCAGAGACATACAATTGTGTGTCATCAGCATAACAGTGGAAACTAATACAATGTTTACGAATAATATCGCCCAGAGGTAACATATATAGAGAAAAAAGCAGTGGACCCAAGACAGAACCTTGTGGAACACCAAACTTTACCTCAGTACGTCTAGAAATATCACCATTTATATCAACATACTGATAACGATCAGTTAGATAAGACCTGAGCCAGGAGAGGGCCATTCCCTTAACTCCCACAACATTTTCTAGTCTATCCAGAAGAATGGAATGATCAATGGTATCAAATGCTGCACTAAGGTCAAGCAACACAAGTAGCGAGACACAGCCCTGATCAGACGCCAACAGTAGGTCATTTACTACTTTAACCAGTGCTGTCTCTGTGCTATGATGAGGTCTAAACCCTGACTGATACATTTCATGGATGTTATTCCTATGTAAATATGAGCATAACTGCTGTGCCACAGCTTTTTCAAGGATCTTGGAGATAAAGGGGAGGTTTGATATTGGCCGATAATTGGACAGCTGACAGGGATCAAGGTCAGTTTTTTTAATCAGGGGTTTGATAACTGCTAGTTTAAAGGATTTGGGTACATAGCCAATCATAAGAGAAGAATTTATTATTTTTAGAAGCGGTTCAATTACTCCAGGCATTATCTGTTTGAATAGATGTGTCGGTAAGGGATCTAGTACGCAAGTTGAGGCTTTTGATGTAGAGATTAATGAAAGTAATTCAGTTTCTTTTACGGGAGTAAAACATTCTAACTGATGATCTGATACAGTTATATTGTTAACTACAAGGTCACTTTCATTGTCTAACCTGTTAGTATTAGACCAAGGGTGTGACCACCATTATGGGTCGGTCCTATGACATTCTGCTTAATCCCGACTGAGTCTAAGATGGACACAAACGCTGTTTTTAAAGGGTCTTCTGGGTTATCGAAGTGAATATTAAAATCTCCGACAACTAAAGCTTTGTCTAAGGAAATAACCAGATCTGAGATAAAATCTGCAAATTCAGAAAGAAACTCAGAATATGGCCCCGGGGGCCTGTAAATAATAAGCAATGGAATTAACTGGGTAGACTTATTTTTCGAGGCTACATACATTATATGAGTATGAAGAACTTCAAATGTATTAAATTTATAACCAGGTTTTTGTGTTACACCTAGATAATCGTTATAAATTACATTATAAATTATAATAAACAGCCTTCCAAGTAATGTTCGGGAATCAGACACAGTCTCAGCATTTAAGTCTAGGCTGAAAACATATCTGTTTAGTCAAGCCTTTTGTTAATGGTGTTTATGAGGTAAAGGAGTAGATCTGGAGGGTCCTCAGACATAGAGTGTTTTGGTAAACTGGGATGTATGGATGCTGTCAGTCCCCACTTGCTTGCTCACTCGAGTTTGTTGACGGTGTAGTGGCTGGCTGCTTTATGTCCCGGGGCTCCCTCATGCCTGTGTTACCTTCTGGCTCTCTCCTTTTAGTTATGCTGTCATAGTTAGTTGCCGGAGTCCCTGCTTGTACTCGGTGCAATATGTATACTGTTCCTACTTATTCAGGTGACATTGGGCATACCTAACCACCTGTGTTTTCTTTCTCTCCCCCACCCCCCCCACCCCAAATCTGTCCCTCTGAGTTACATGGAGTCAACAGGAAATCTTTTGGTGGAGACGGTGGGGACCTCGACTGGCTATCGTAGCCTGCAGGGAATCGGCCGTCAGACATTCTGTCGCATGTCCCAGACCCGGTGAAATGTAACTGAATTGTCTTGGCCAGGCCTAAGGGTCCCATCTGCATCTCATCATTGCTGAGGAGTGTGCTCCCATCACCCAATCAAGCATCCAGCCAGAGCAGGTCATGATATATTTTTTACCATATTAACATGCCATTGTGTGTTATGCCTGATGTAAAGACTCTCGTCTCTGCGAGCCTACTACACAGATTTAATACTTGTCATTTTTAGGGCATACCTAACAACGTGTTTTCTTTCTCTCTCTCTCTTCCCCCCCCCCCCCCCCCCCCCATCTGTCCCTCTGAGTTACATGTTGATCCTGGGATTGAGATGCTGGCCTCTTCTGCCCCTCGGACCTGCTTGATCCATCCTGGTGCCCTGTGTCTGGTCGGAGTTTTATCGCCCCACTCCTGTGAAGGACGGCCCCATGAGGACAGTTGAGGGTTATATCTGTTAAAACTGTTAATATTATAGTCAGGCTGTCTGTTGTTGCCCAAATGAGGATGGGTTCCCTTTTGAGTCTGGTTCCTCTCGAGGTTTCTTCCTCATGTCGTCTGAGGGAGTTTTTCCTTGCCACCGTCGCCACAGGCTTGCTCATTGGGGATAGATTAGGGATAAAATTAGCTCATGTTTTAAGTCGTTCAAATTCTGTAAAGCTGCTTTGCGACAATGTTTATTGTTAAAAGCGCTGTACAAATAAACTTGACTTGACTTGACTTGATAAATAACCACGACGCCTCCTCCTCTGCCAGTTAGACGAGGCTGGTGTATATAACTGTATCCAGGAGGACTCGCTTCATTTAATGCTATATATTAATTTGGCTTAATCCATGTTTCTGTTAAACACAGTACATTAAACTCCTGATCAGTAATGAGTTCATTAACCATTAGCGCTTTAGATGTAAGAGATCTAATATTTAATAGCCCCACCTTTAGATCAAAGGTGCTGGCAGCAGCTCTACAGTCAGTATGATCTAATTTTATATTGATTAGGTTACTGGAACAAACTCTCTGAAAATTTCTACCTTTTTGTTGAGCTCGGGGAACAGACACAGTCTCGATGTAGTGGGCCCTGAGTGACGACTCTGTGCAGCTAGCAGACAGTCGGTTTAGCCTGTTCTTCTGCTCCCTGGCCTTGGCTCTGGATTGTCAGAAATTAACTAGGCCTGTTCTGAGACTATGACCTATGCTGCAGGAAATGAGAGCAGCACCCGTGGGCGAGCCTCAGCGGTAGCTTTGGCTCTACGCTTATGCCGCCGAGCCATCACCCATTCGCCCCGCTGTAAGGGCTCTAATGCCGGAGTTGGGGGATTGCTAACTCCACCTAGGGAGTCCAGACTTTCCCTAACAGAAACTACACTGTTCTCACGCTCACTAACCTGCTCTAAAGCCTGGACACGCGCTTCTAGCACTGTAATCTTCTCCATCAGAGAGCTAACTAATCTGCACTTATCACAAGTAAAGCTAATAAAGCTATCGCTAGTGACGGAGGAAGAATGACTAAACATCCTGCACTCAGCACACTGAACAGGCTGAAGGTGTGCCATGATGAAAAGATTCACGTACCTTAAATGAAGATCTGTTGATATTAAAGCAGATCAGATGTGGATGGCCTCCGCTTGTGGTCTTTACACAGGAGGAGAGAAAAAGAAAGCTTCCGGTCTCGGCGTTCTTCCGAAAAAAGAAAGAGAAAAAAACGGGGAAAAAAAGCAATATGCAATATGCTTGTGCTGAGTGATCTAATGGCCTAATGAGATCCATGCCAAGTCTCTTGAAGGGGGTCTTGATTAGATGGAGCGGGTGCAAAGGCACTTTTGGAGTGGCTGTGGCATTTACTAATTGCCATTTGCGGCATGCATGCTGCATATCACCAACGAACGTCCCAGCGAATTCCTGGCCAAAAGAACCAGGCCATTATTCAGGCTAGTGTCTTAGGTGTCCAGCCACACTGTAAAAAAAAATCTGTTGTTTTTACGGAAAAACACTGGCAGCAGTGGTTGCCAGAATAATCCTGTTAAAAATACAGTGAAATGTAAACAACATTACAGAATAACTTGTACATTTCACTGCGATTCCATGTACAATTAATGATAACTAAATGTAAATTTTACAGGTATTCAATGTACAATAATCAATACATAACTGTTAATTTTATGGGTATTCATTGTACAATAAACAATGATTCAAAATGGTTACAAGCAATGATCTACTAGACAGATTTTTTTGGGGGACTTTTTTCACCTTTATTGGATAGGACAGTGTAGAGACAGGAAATGAGCTGGAGAGAGATCAGGAAATGACCTTGGGTCAGAATCAAACCCAGGTCCCCAGATTCATGGTATGGCACCTTAGTCGACTGAGCCATGACAGTGGCCGTTTTTTAATTTTTTTAACAGGGCAATGATGTAATTTTAACTATCACATTCTGTTTTAGTATTACAGTTTGTCTGTGTTTAAACTACAACAATTTGTAAATTCTACAAAAAAAATGATCAATTCAACATATTCTTACTGTAAAATTAACAGTGGTATTTGGTTAGGAGTTTTACAGTATATTGACGTAAATTACACACTGCTTCATTGTTTTTGTATTTACAGTTTTTTTATGGATTAAAGTGACCCACATGGAATACGAGTTCCCAATGACTCTTAGGGATTAACAACTGTGTTTATGTTAACCGGTTTGAGTGTCCTACTTGACTATCCTTAATAATAGCCAAATATAGGAAGGAGGGTGTCGCATTTGGCTGGAGAGTTTGACCATCGAATACTCTCATTTGGTCAAACACATGACGCAGAGTCTCATCTTGTGAATGCTCTGATGGGAAATCCTTGAGGGAATCCCCGAGAGAGGAAGGAGGGGTGAGCTGCTCCTCACTCCTCGCATTGCCCTGATGTGGTGCTGATATAGATGGCTCTGTGACAGCTTCCCCAGTCAATGCTGCACTGGGATCCCCCCCCATGACATATAATTGCAGGACCCACCCCCTACTATGTGATCCATTAAGCTTCTGAATCATTAAGCTGCCAATCAGTCCCCAAAATCAGTGGGTGGGTGTGACGAGGATTAACCGCTGTCTTTTATTCTATGATTTTGTCCCCAAAATAGAATATGGACCAGCACTAGAGGATAATTGTGGACATCCCCGTGCACATACAAAACCTTCACCACTTGTGCTCTCCCTAGTGCCTCACCTTGCACCAGGCTTTGATGGATTGGGGTCTGATTACAGCCAGAATCCACCAACACGTGATATGTATCCCCTTGGACACTTACTGGTATATGATATGCTCCAGCCCACTTGGGGGCGGTCTCTGGTGCATTGGGGATCCAGACCACAGCTCCCACCTCCATTGCGGAGCACTGACTCTGGAGATGTTCCAGCTCCCCACAGTGCCAGCATACTGGCCCTGGCTTTCCCTCTGCACCAGTGTTATGGGCATCACTCACCTGGGGGGTAGAAGACACAGACACAAAAGGAGAAGATGGGAGGACACTGTGGGTGCGGCGGGTTGGTTGGGGGGAGCTGGCCCCATCTCCATGGTGGGGGAATGGGGTGGGGAGGGGAAGAGGAGGGGAAGGAGAGAGAAAAAGAGAAGAGGTGACATGTCTGCCTGCTGCTGGAACTGTCGCTAAATGGTTCTCTGCCAACTCGATGGCTTGACCCAGCGACGACACTGGACCCACGCTGCCATTCTTTCTGGAAGTCGCATGATAAACTGCTCCAGTGTCACTAGGTTGATGATCCCCTCAGTGTCACAGTCGTCCACCCTCTGCCACTGCCAGCAGGCCTCCTGGAGCTGTTGGCCGAAAGCAAACGGCCGGCCGACATCCTCCAGTGTCAGCATCCAGAAGCGCTGAGGACGATGTTCTGGGGAGCAGCTGACACACTGCAGGATGGCTCACTTCAAGTCTGTGTATACAAGCTGGCTGTCAGGGGGGAGCTGCTGCGTGGCAAGCTGTGCCTCGCTGGTTAGTAGTGGAAGTAGGCACGCTGCTCGACCGGCCACCCCCATGCTTCAGCAGCTTGCTTGAAGAGAGTGATGAAGGCCTCTGGATTGTCTTGCAGGCCCATCTTTGTGAGGGTGAAGTGGGGAGTGTCTGCCACGGTGGTGGTCAAGGCCCCCACCGATGTGAGCAGATGCCAGAACACCTGGCCATCTTCTTGCTGGGCCAGCATCAAGGCTTCAAAGCATTGCTCTTGCTCCTTCTGGAAGGCAGTCAGCGCTTGATGCTAGTTCTGCTGGGTGGTAGTGAGGGCATGGATGAGATCCTTAAATGGGAGGACTCCATGTGGTGGTTCCCTTCTGTATTCCTGGGTTTTGGCACCACTGTAATATGTCCCTGATGTGGGTGGAGTACAGAAGCACAGCAGGTGGAAGCATGATGTTCACACACACTTTATTTTTCCTGTTTTCATTGCTTTTCAGCATCAATATGCAAAAGAGACTCCATATGCGCCATATGGCACTCAACATATCAAGGAAGGCAAAGCTAACAAATGAATAGTTCTATATGGAAGCCTACCACCAGTATCATCTAAAGTAGCATACAGGAGGCTGAAGTTAGCTGGACATTGTGTTAGATACCTGGAAGAAGTGGCATTGAAACTAGTCCTATGGCAACCAATAACTGGGAAGCCGAATGTGGGCAGGCAAGCTATATCCTACATAGATATCCTGATGAACAACACAGATCTGAGAAGTGTTGAGGAACTACAGATGGCCATGATGGATAGGGAGGGATGGGCGAGATGTGCAGACTTGAAGCGAGCAGAAGCTCGGCTGAAGCTGAAGGAGCTCTCCAGTGTACTTTTGCTTCCAAAAAAATATCCTGATTAACAGTATATACCTTTCATAGTCATAATTTTAGCTTTCATAGACATTATAGGTATTCAGTGACAAATTTCACTATTCACCACACTCTCAGAAAATAAAGTACATTACTGTACTTTTAGCATTACAATGGCTTGTCATTGGGGCAGTACTTATTCATACCCTTTTATATACTGCTTGAGAACATAAAGGTACCTTTTTGGCCCTAAAAAGGTATACATAGTTACCTTGAGTTCCAATAATGAGTCCTGGAGAGGACATTAAATATAGATTGTACCTTTGGGGACTAAAATGGACTCGTACTGTACCTCTATTTCTGACAATGCAGGCATTCACAAAAAATGCATCATGCCTTTGAATTTAATGACATGAAATTAAATTAATGAATGAAATTGAAAAAGGCCCTGATGCTTGTACTGAGGATTCTTTCAGCACACATTACACGCAGTACTGTGAAACTTTAAAGTATAAAGTTACATACAGGAAAAGTAATGACTCCTAATCTGGTGTCACCCAGAAGAGGATGGGTTCCTTTTTGAGTCAGGTTCCTCTCAGGGTTTCTTCTGCATGTACTGTATATGGGGGGGGGGGGGGGGGGGGGGTGTTCCGTGTTAATGTCACATCTGACTACTGGTTAAATCCATATCCTGATTTCTGTAAAGCTGCTTTGTGACAAATGTCCATTGTTAACAGTGCTATATAAAATTGAATTGAATTGAATTGAATTGTGGGCAGCATGGTGGTGTTGTGGTTAGCACTGTCACCTCACAGCAAGAAGGTTCTGGGTTCAATCCCAGTGGCCGATGGGGCCTTTCTGTGTGGAGTTTTCATGTTCTCCCTGTGGGTTTCCTTTGGGTGCTCTGGTTTCCCCACAGTCCAAAGACATGGAGGTTAGGCGAATTGGTGGCTCTAAATTAGCCATAGGTGTGAGTGTGAATGGTTGTCTCTATCTGTCAGCCCTGCGATGATTTGGTGACTTTTCCAGAGCATACAATGCCTCTCACCCATAGTCAGCTGTGATAGGATCCTGCGACCCTGCACAGGATAAGTGGTTATGGATGATGGATGGATTAAATCAAATTGAATAAATGTCACACTGTTATTTTTCTTCAGCTATAAAATTATTTCCTGGCTCTGCCACTTGCAGTGCTACAAATTTGTGTTAATAAACATGATCTTTCTTTATGTCCCTTGAACTTTATATATGAAAGTAAAACCCTCTGACTTACAAAATCTTTTTTTTCCCATGTTCTATCAAATCTCAGTCCAATACACACCTCTTGTCTTCTCGGCTCAACCAAAAAAAAAAAAAAAACCAACAGAATAATGTGCTTCCTGGATTTGTATCTCATTAAAACATATTATCTGCTTGGATCTGGTTGTGTCCCTAGGTTATACTATATCTAGTGACCAGAAAAAAAAGTTATGTTCCTACTTGGACGTTTGAGTAGCTAATTCTCCTACTGCCATGTTTTTGGGAAGAAAACAATGAACCCAGAGGAAACCCACATGGACCCAGGCAGGACATATGAAACCCAAGCTCGGGATTGTGCCACTGGTGCATCACCATCGGTATTGTTTTCCCCAAACTGCTGCTAGGTAACAATCCCTAGTAACCTTGATTTATTTATTTATTTTTACCTCCCAGAAGTCCACAATAAATCTGTGCTTAATGTTTGGTACCATATAAAGGCCATCATAAAAATGGTACCTGCTGCCATCTGATGAGGCACACCGCAATACAGATGTGCATAGGGAGTCAAACTCTCACAGTTACCAGAGGACCAGCCCCCCACTGTAACTCTAGTTATGCAATAGGCAAGAGGCCAAGAGCTATAGAAATGGAGACTGGTACTGCCCAATGCACCTTACGGACCTGGTTAATACCGGAACAGAAGCCTGCCTGGGAAGACCAGGTCCTGATACGGGAAGGACTTTGACTTTGAATGTTTGGTATAGTGGTCAAGTAAGACCCAACTGATAGAACACAAAGTATACAGATAGTCCGAGACAGAGTTCCTACATCAATTCTCAAGATCTTTCAAGAGACTGGAATACCTCTTTATAGAGTTAAAATTCTTTTACTGGATTATTGTATGATGTGTTTTTTTTAATCTGATTATTCTTATTCCCTGTTCAGAACACTGATTTACAAAAAGAAATAATTGAAATAATGTTCCAAACTGGGGAAAAAAACTAAACAAAATCAAAAGAAGTCAGATTTTACTACGAAGAATGTCTCAAGAATGAAATGTGGTATTTCTATGCTATTAATGAATCAGTGTTGTGCTGGTTTATCATTAATAGCTTTAAATTAGGAATATAAAGCTTTGCCCTTTGGTTATGAACATATAATATGCAGTCCATGTTTGTTCATTCATCTTACAAAATCCAGCTCTGCTCTGGGCTTGGCTTCTTTCATTCTCTCTCTCTCTCTCTCTCTCTCTCTCTCTCTGATAGGGAAGGCTGTTTACAATTTATTTTTTAGCTCCCTCCTTATGTTGATGTGGCAGCCCTTGCAAAATGATACTGTACTGTGTTTGCAAACTTGAGGGGAAAAAAAAGAATATTTTCTCTCTCTCTCTCTCTCTCTGTACCTTCACCCAATGGTGTTGTGCTATATACATTATTCTACAACATAAACTGAAAGCTTCTACCATTTGAAAGATAAGTGGACACATTAAACAGACCAAGCACTTAAACAGAACTTGCTGAGAAGTTTTTTTTTCCTCATTCAAAAATCCTTGGAGTTGTTTTGAACATGAGCAACAGCATTCAATCTCATGTGAAGAACTAGTTTCCTGTTAAATACTTACTGTGGGACTGTAGGATCGTGTTGGAAATATTCCCATGATTAACTACAGAATTACAACATCGAAGAAGAAGCAGGTTTTGGCAGAGCAGCTACAGAGATGATGCTTCATGTTTCACATTTTCCTCTCTGTTTTCATGACACTTTCTTACAGCAACTGAACCAAATGTTTAATATAGAAAGTGTAGGTATGGATATTTGCACACACAGTATGATGGGGTGGGTTTCCATACTGTGAAGTTGAGAAAGTTCTCCTCGAGTGGAAGAAAAAAAGAAAGAAAGAGATCATGGCCTCTGGGCTGAGAATTTATCCAACTAAACATGGCCATCTGGCTTCAGCCAATCAGCAGAGAACATTTGCACAGGCTCCAGCCACCGTGTAATAACGTGCATGAGTTATAACATGGCTCCACCTCTCTCTCTCCTTTTTCTCCTCCTAATTTTTTTTTCATGTTGGGGTCCATCTTGGAACTCAGCTGAAGAAAATACAAGCTTTTGAAACAACAGCTTCTGAAAAACGAGTCTGAGTATCTGTGTAGTGTATCAATATGTAAAGTAGGTAAAGAATTACAGGCATGTCTGGTTGTCTGTGGCTAGTTGGAACATCATGACATTTTTTCCCACACTTTAACACACTCTCCTGCTTTCTGTTATGAAAGCTAACGCGTCTTCTCTGCAGACTTTTCCTTGTATCATCCTTGGTATTTCCTGCAACGATACAAACTTCTGCTTCCCATCTTGACATACAGCATTCAGGGTGGAGTCATGGATCAGTGAAACATGATGATGTAGCACTTTATCACCTTCATCCGTCTCACCAGAATGAATGAATTAATTTATTTATTTAAGCAAGCAAGTCTGGTATTTTGTAGCTTGGCATTGGCATTCTTTAAAGAGCATGATGTGCAAGGAGTAACAATGTCAGTATATCAGTCTGTACATGACCTGTGAAGGTTTTTTTTAAGTGTGGATCAGATTTTAACTCTTTGGTTTCCTGTTGAAACATTATGAATCACTGAGAACACATTGTGTGGTAGGCTCGCAGAGACGAGAATCTTGACATCAGGCATAATACACAACAATGGCATGCTAATATGGTTAAAAAATATCATGACCTGCTCTGGCTGGATGCTTGACTGGGTGATGGGAGCACACTCCTCAGCAATGATGAGATGCAGATGAGACCCTTAGGGCTGGCCAAGACAATTCAGTTACATTTCACCGGGTCTGGGACATGCGACAGAATGTCTGATGGCTGATTCCCTTCAGGCTACGATAGCCAGTCGAGGTCTCCACCCTCTCCACCAAGAGATTTCCTGTTGACTCCATGCAACTCAGAAGGACAGATTTTTTTTTTGGGGGGGGGGGGGGGGGGGGTTGGGAAAGAAAACACGGGTTGTTAGGTATGCCCAATGTCACCTGAATAAGTAGGAACAGTATACATATTGCACTGAGTACAAGCAGGGACTCTGGCAACTAACTATGACAGCATAACTAAAAGGGGAGAGCCAGAAGGTAACACAGGCATGAGGGAGCCCCGGGACATAAAGCAGCCAGCCACTACACCGTCAACAAACTCGAGTGAGCAAGCAAGTGGGGACTGACAGCATCCATACATCCCAGTTTACCAAAACACTCTATGTCTGAGGACCCTCTAGATCTACACCTTTACCTCATAAACACCATTAACAAAAGGCTTGACTAAACAGATATGTTTTTAGCCTAGACTTAAATGCTGAGACTGTGTCTGATTCCCGAACATTACTTGGAAGGCTGTTCCATAACTGTGGAGCTTTGTAAGAAAAAGGCTCTGCCCCCTGATGTAGCCTTCACTATATGAGGTACCAGCAGATAGCCTGCACCTTTTGATCTAAGTCGTCTGAGGGAGTTTTTCCTTGCCACCGTCGCCACAGGCTTGCTCATTGGGGATAGATTAGAGACAAAATTTGCTCATGTTTTAAGTCGTTCAAATTCTGTAAAGCTGCTTTGCGACAATGTTTATTGTTAAAAGCGCTATACAAATAAACTTGACTTGACATTGTAATGAGACACTGATTCAGGAATAACATTCTGCAACAAAAGAAAAGTTACACACACACACAAAACATTATTTTGTACATTATTAGGATCACATACTGAATGTATATGGTATAATACAGGACCGGAGTTACTGCATGAACAAGAAAGAAATTCAAACATAAATAACAGACAAACTACAAAGACGATATTTAATATTTGTGACATTTATAACTTAATAAGAAACCCAAACATTATAAAACATCAGTAATTCTCTTTTCCTTACAACACAGTATAATGCATCAGATTTATCTGTAGCCTTTTTTCCCCACGGAGTTATCTCTGCAGATTGCTCTCTGTTCCACTCATCCATAAGCCTTTGGGCAGGGATGTGGTTCCCTCTCTCACCAACAGAAGGCATCTCTAAACATGAGGAACCTCTCATTTGACCTCCACATGGCTGAAAAGTTCTGGCATGTTTTCTCATGTTAAAAAGTGTGTGCACGCGTATGTGTGTGGGGGGGGAGGGGGGTAGTGCTTTATTTTATTTAGCATTTTCAATCTTATAAGGCCAGAACTACTGCATGTTTTGCAATCCAGATCTGATACAGTGTGATGAGATCCTGTCAGAAGAAAAAAGAAATTACAGGGAAAATTGTCAATTTATTTAAAATGTAAATAGCTGAAAATCTAAAAGGCACAATGTTAAACTTGTGTGTTTGTAAAATATCCATAGCTCATTGCGGATATTTGTATTGGTAACATTTTACATTAGCATTAAAAGAGCAAGAATTTAATTCACTTAACAAGCTTATTTTATTTTAAGCCTATTCCACAGGTTCCTACTTCCAAATATGGACAAGCTGCTGATGAAAAGTCTGGTTTATTTTAACTGCAGGTCCTCCACAGGATGTCTTACCTGCTGTGAGGTCCTGATTACTTACCAATTTACGCAGGCATCTTTATAGACTGCTGTCTCCAGGGGTTAAAGGTAGCCTGAGGGAAATTAACCTTGGCAGACATTCAGGATATTGTGTTTACAGTAACTTTGCTTACATTATATTCCCCCCTTTTTTTAAAAACTCTGTTATAGGAATTTTATGACAGCTACTCTGTATGGGTAGTTTACAGCATTTAGCGCCACATAACAAGATTGTAATGAGGACATATCTTTACTTTCCTAAACATCTTCATGTGTTTGATGCCAGTGGTCCCGGATTACTGAAATGCTTGCCTTTTCGACACAGACAATCTGGCTTAAGTAGTAACCACAGGCACTTTCACAATGCTGTTCATCCTGGGCAATTATTTACATGCCCACTGTGGGGTTTCTCTAATGCACACAGCTTGCCTTATACTTCCCAATCTTTTAATTTCAAACTTCTCCATCATTGTCTTTAGCATTATTGACTTTATAGCCAATGTTGCCACTATAAGATACTTGTAACATTTTAAGAAGCAGGAAATAATACACTTTGGCTGATCCAAAATCACTTGCAAATAAGAGAGACTCAAATCTGTGCATTTGGGAATTGAAGGTCTTGTTAAAGGCCTAAGACATTCTGGTTATTAACACTCTGTCTTAACCATGAACACTAAGGGCCCGTCCACACGAGTACGTGGCCTCACCCAATACGCTGTCATTTTGAAAAAAATCTCCGTAAACACGGCGTCATTTCCAGAAATATCTGCGTCTACACGGATTCACTGGAAACGACCCAAAACACTGTAGCACATATGCCAGGCCTGTATGTGGCGCTGTGACACCGCCACACCAATACACTAAAACCAGAAGAGAAGCCATGGAGCATGCGTATAAAGGTCACGCGCTGTTTACAAACAAGCTCATAACACGAGAAGAGGACGATCATGGCCAGTGCAACTCTGAGAGGAAGAGGAGAGTCTTTTGTGTGGACTGACAATGAAGTGGAACTATATGGTAGAAGCCTGTACACTCAAAAAAATAACTTGCAAATAACTTGCTCAGTGAACATAATAAAATTATGGAAAGTATTTCCACCCAAGTAAACTGCATTAACTTAGCCAGAAACAATTTTGTTGACTGACCTAAATGTCAACCGTGACATGTTAGACTTAGGTTCATGTAACAAACACCCATGTTGGTTTTTTTGAGTGTAGTCCGCCATTGTTGTTGTTATGACGCGTCTAGCGGCAGCGGCTGAGGTTAAAGGTTAGAGAGGCAGGGCTTATACATCTTCGTTTCTGAAAAAATCCGCATTCGCCGTCCAGACGACTCCGGGCTATCCGGCGTTTTAGGATTTTCCCACTCTGGGACCCGTTTTCAAAAAATACCGGTTTCACACCTCGAAAAAGCCAGATCCATCTGGACGCGAGGCCGAAACGATAAAGTATTTTTGCGGATTCGACAAAAACGTACTCGTGTGGATGGCCCCTTAATGTAACACTTTGTCATAGCAATTATATTGATCTTAAATATCCATATAAAAATCTATTCACAAAAGCTTGTATAATTATTTTAAGGTGTTCTTGTCAAAAGCAAATTTTTTTCCCTGTGTAGTTGGGTTTATGTCTGCCATCATCCAAAGTCTTGCACCTAACATGAAGTGATTTAGCATGTGCAAATTTGCGTAATTGCTTATCATTCCTATTTGAAGAGCTGTTTAGGCAAGGTTACCTTCTTTTACAAACAATTGTACTGTGTATTATTTTTAGAGCAGAGTAAGACTATAATAAGACTATAATAACATTACAAAGTGTTAAAATGTCAAAGCAGGTTATGTGGTGCAGGGACCAGCACAGACTTCAAAGCATTAATTAATTATTAGCTCAAGATGTGGTTATGTGACTCATGAAAAGAAAGCAAGCTAAAGAAAAGTGAAATATGTGAAATTGCTTTGCTATAGTTTCCCCAGTTTTCTCAGTTTCAATTAGACCCAATGCTAGGGCTGCATGATAAATCGTTAAAAAATTGCGATCTCGATTCACACATACACGTGATCTCATTTTGAAACACAACGATTCTTAAGCATTTTATTTCATGAGCGGCATCACAAACAAATGCTCCCATTTCTTCCCGGATTTTTTCAAGTGCCCCTAAAGGCAGCACTGCCGCTGACTCCTCCCTTGACCTATGGTAAAGCATCTTTACAACACGTGATTCAGTCAGTGGAGGAAGCCCGCCTGCAGTTGAGTGTGTGGAAACAGTTAGGGAGAGAAGCAGAAGAAATGGATTGCGAAGAAACCCCAGGTGGTAATGGCGAGAGTCACCCAAAGACCCGAATCGAGCTCGTGCCCAAAAAGGGTTCACATTCGGCGGTGTGGAAGTATTTTGGGTTTAAGCCAGACGATGACAAACAGTCTGAGGTGCATTGCAAAGTGTGCTCTGCCCTCGTTGCAGCACTGCAAGGCAACACCACTAATCTCTACAATCACCTGAAACGTCACCACAAAGTAGAGTATGATGAAGCCGTACAAGGCAAGAAACAAACACAAACACAGATGACAATAACCAGGACCTTGTACAATGCAACAACATACCCACCAAACTCCAGTAGACACAAGGAGATCACAGCAGCTATCACATATCACCTGGCAAAAGATATGGCACTGATAAACACTGTACAACATGAGGGATTTCGGAAGATGATAAACACTCTCGACAAACGGTATTCTATCCCCTTCCGCAACTTCTTTTCAAACGTTGCGCTCCCCGATATGTACAATAAACAGTGGGCAGTGGTCAAGGCAGAATTGTGGGAAATCGATCATTTTTCCGCTACGTCAGATTTATGGTCCAGTCAGACCATGGAACTGTATTTGAGCCTGACGGTCCATTTTATAGCGCCTGATTTTACTATCAAAAGCCGGTGCTTACAGACAGCTTTTTTCCCCCGAAGACCATACAGGCGAGGCCCTAGCACAGGGATTAAAAGATGCCCTAGCATCTTGGCGTTTGAACGAGGATAAATTGACCTGCATCACAACAGACAATGGTCAAAACATAGTAAAAGCCATCTCCCTCAACAATTGGACCAGGCTCCAATGTTTTGGGCATCAACTCCATCTGGTAATAGGTGAGTTCCTTTATAAAGTCACAAGAACAATAATAATAATAATAATAATAATAATTATTATTATTATTATTATAATAAAAATAATAAATATAAATAATAAAAATCAGCCACATATCTCAATTTTTTTTGCTACTACTACTGTGCCTCTGCCAAAGCAAAGTTCCTGCAGCTCCTGCTAATAAGCCTATTGTTCAAACGTTTGATACTCTACTTGAATTACCATTTGAATGTTTTTTTTTGTTTTGTGCAATAAACAGTGCAATAAACATTTTGTATAAAAAATCGTGCCAAAGAATCGTGATCTCAATTCTAAGCAAAAAAAATCATGATTCACATTTTTTCCAGAATCGTACAGCCCTACCCAATGCTATTACTAACTTAACACAGCCAAACGCGTCATACGACTTTCAGAGTAGTATAGCGGCTTTGCACCATCACTTGACCCCCATAGCAACAGTAATTACACCGCCATGACAGGAGGCACACCTATAGTGCTTCATTCAGCCGAGTTAGTTGTTATTGATAAGTATGGGAAGGTTTTGTTGCATTTTTGGATGTGCAAATCGTTTTGAACAGAACAAAGACATCAGTTTTTTTTTTATTTACGAAAAGTAATTCATCAGGGGGAAAAACTAGAGAGATTTCTAAACGTAGAAGGGAAAAATGACTCGCAAACATTCGGCAGGACTTGGTGTTGAACAGAGAGGTCACAAACCTTATGGTATGCTTACTTCATTTCCATTAAGGTAGGAATTAAAAAAAATAATTTCAGAACTGCAGTGCGATGATCATTCTTATACAGTGAAGTGAACATGACTGTCAGCACAGTGGCTCGGCACAGCCTAACCTTCCTTGAGACTTAAAAAGTGCATTTACATTCGGGCTTGGGAGCCAGTTATTATGGGAAACACCTGATGCTGATTTGAGCGCAATCAGCATGCTGTTTTCACAGAGACTTTGTGAAGTATTTTGTCAGGTATGCGGCAGTAGATGGATCTAAGTGCTTATTAGCATGCATGATATTTACACAAACGAAACTGAAAGCAGAGTCATAAACATGGCTATAAACAAATGTAACAGATAATAATACTTTGCAAAGCATCTTTGTCCTTATACATGTGTGCTAATTATGCTCAAATCAGCATCAGGTGTTTCCCATAATGACTGGGTCCTGTGAGCGAGCGTGGCCATTCAAGCGCACGAAGGTGTGACAATCAAATGTTCATCTGCTGTGTGACCACAACTTTTAGCTTGCCTGTATACATATCTCCATGCATTGTCACTAAACGTCTCATTTTCATCGATAACCCATCACAAAGCATCGCAAGCTGTAGTGTGACCATAGCTTTATGCTCATGTTCACTTCACTGTATAAGAATGAGCACCTCACTGCACTTTGTATGTTTGCAAGTCATTTTTCCCTTCTATGTTTTGAAATCTCTCCAGTTTCCCCCCAGTGATGAATTGCTTTTAGTAAATTAAAAAATCTGATGTCTTTGTTTCATTCAGAGTTATTTGCACATCCAAAAATGCAGCAAAACCTTCCCATACCAATCAATAACAACTAACTTGGCTGAATGAAGCCAAGTGTTTGACCACAGCCGATGTGAAGAAAACTCTGAACAATGCACACCGTTGTTGTTCAGTGTTCTCCTGATGGTGGACTCATGAACATTAACATTAGCCAATGTGAGAGAGGCCTTCAGTTGCTTAGAAGTTACCCTGGGGTCCTTTGTAACCTTGCTGACTATTACACGCCTTGCTCTTGGAGTGATCTTTGTTGGTCGACCACTCCTGGGGAGGGTAACAATGATCTTGAATTTCCTCCATTTATACACAGTCTGTCTGACTGTGGATTGGTGGAGTCCAAACTCTTTAGAGATGGTTTTGTAACCTTTTCCAGCCTGATTAGCATCAACAACACTTTTTCTGAGGTCCTCAGAAATCTCCTTTGTTCGTGCCATGATACACTTCCACAAACATGTGTTGTGAAGATCAGACATATGTAACAGATTCTTTAAATAAAACAGGGTGCCCACTCACACTTGATTGTCATCCCATTGATTGAAAACACCTGACTCTAATTTCACCTTCAAATTAACTGCTAATCCTAGAAGTTCACATACTTTTGCCACTCACAGATACGTAATATTGGATCATTTTCCTCAATAAATAAATGACCAAGTATAATATTTTTGTCTCATTTGTTTAACTGGGTTCTCTTTCTCTACTTTTAGGACTTGTGAAAATCTGTGTAAAAATGTTTTAGGTCATATTTATGCAGAAATATAGAAAATTCTAAAGGGTTCACAAACTTTCAAGCACCACTGTATGATTACAATTACTCGTACCTATGATTCTGATTACAATTATAGCATGTTTCCTGAGTAAAATTACAATGACATTATGATTACATTAAAAATGTAATCGATTATAATCAATTACAATTACAATTACCCCATGTCTAGTACCAACTGTATATGGTTGAAATGACAAATAAAAAACCTTAACCTTAACAAGTGTGCCTCCTGTCATGGTGGCATAGTTACCATTGCTATGGGGTCAGCTGATGGTGCAAAGCTTCTATATAAGGATGCTACTAGTTCAGAACAGTGAAGGATAGTTAATGTGAAAAATGTAAAAGAAGTATAAAAAAGTAAAATATTTCAAGGTTGTTATATAATATAATGGCACATAAGCTCTTATTTTAAATATATTAAATAAGGTTTTAGATATTATTATCTATCAAATGTACTACCAGTGATCTACCTTCATAATGGAAATATATGCAGGTGCATCAAATGGAAACCTTAAAAGTGTGACATAAATTAGAATTAAATTGAATTTTAGGTGCTGGAACACTTGCATTGAACCAAATGGAGCATATGTAATAAGTAAGTACAAGTAAACAAAAGAGTTAGCGTTCCAAACATTCATTTTCCAGCACAAAATTAAATGTTACAGAAAAAAATGTTTGTATCTGAGCAACATATTACATAAGAGACCACTTTTCAGGTTAAAAAAAAGAAAACATAATGAAGGCTATTGGGTTTTGCTGCAAAATGAAGAAGCAAGTGTGACAGTCAAAGTGTCCAGAAGAACTGTGGTTGGTTCTGCAAGATGCTCAGTAAAACCTACAACTCATTTCCTTATAAAACTGCACTCATTGTACCTGAGACTGCTATATATCTTTTTAACTAAAGGGTCGTCTCACAGCAAATATTGACTTTGTTTCATTTATTATGGCTTACTGCTGTTTATAGTATTTTTTTTAACGTTGAAACATTTCTCTTCATTATTTTTTAAATCAATTTTTGGTCTACAGCATTTCTTTACATGTGCTGAAGACTTTTGCACAGTACTGTATTTGCAATAAACAATGCATGATAATAATAATAATAATAATAATAATAATAATAAGAAGAAGAAGAAGAAGAAGAAGAAAGGTTTTCATTTGACTCACCCTTATAATTTTACTAAAACACCAGTTGTAAGTTACTCCAAAAATTAAATAACACAATTCAGCATAATGGCTATAATTTGTTACTAAAATGCTCTGTGTAATCAATGTATCTATAAAAAGACTCCTGACACAAACTGTCTTGCTGTTATGTTATAGACAGATGTAGTACTACAACCCCGATTCCAAAAAAGTTGGGACAAAGTACAAATTGTAAATAAAAACAGAATGCAATGATGTGGAAGTTTCAAAATTACATATTTTATTCAGAATAAAACAGATGACATATCAAATGTTTAAACTGAGAAAATGTATCATTTAAAGAGAAAAATTAGGTGATTTTAAATTTCATGACAACAACACATCTCAAAAAAGTTGGGACAAGGCCATGTTTACCACTGTGAGACATCCCCTTTTCTCTTTACAACAGTCTGTAAACGTCTGGGGACTGAGGAGACAAGTTGCTCAAGTTTAGGGATAGGAATGTTAACCCATTCTTGTCTAATGTAGGATTCTAGTTGCTCAACTGTCTTAGGTCTTTTTTGTCGTATCTTCCGTTTTATGATGCACCAAATGTTTTCTATGGGTGAAAGATCTGGACTGCAGGCTGGCCAGTTCAGTACCCGGACCCTTCTTCTACGCAGCCATGATGCTGTAATTGATGCAGTACAGTATGTGGTTTGGCATTGTCATGTTGGAAAATGTAAGGTCTTCCCTAAAAGAGACGTCATCTGGATGGGAGCATATGTTGCTCTAGAACCTGGATATACCTTTCAGCATTGATGGTGTCTTTCCAGATGTGTAAGCTGCCCATGCCACATGCACTAACGCAACCCCATACCATCAAAGATGCAGGCTTTTGAACTGAGTGCTGATAACAACTTGGGTCGTCCATCTCCTCTTTAGTCCGAATGACATGGCGTCCCTGATTTCCATAAAGAACTTCACATTTTGATTCGTATGACCACAAAGCAGTTTTCCACTTTGCCACAGTCCCTTTTAAATGAGCCTTGGCCCAGAGAAGACGTCTGCGCTTCTGGATCATGTTTAGATACGGCTTCTTCTTTGAACTATAGAGTTTTAGCTGGCAACGGCGGATGGCACGGTGAATTGTGTTCACAGATAATGTTCTCTGACTGAGCCCATTTTGTGATTTCCAATAGAGAAGCATGCCTGTATGTGATGCAGTGCTGTCTAAGGGCCCAAAGATCATGGGCACCCAGTATGGTTTTCCGGCCTTGACCCTTACGCACAGAGAGTCTTCCAGATTCTCTGAATCTTTTGATGATATTATGCACTGTAGATGATGATATGTTCAAACTCTTTGCAATTTTACACTGTCAAACTCCTTTCTGATATTGCTCCACTATTTGTCAGCGCAGAATTAGGGGGATTGGTGATCCTCTTTCCATCTTTACTTCCGAGAGCCGCTGCCACTCTAAGATACTCTTTTTATACCCAGTCATGTTAATGACCTTTTGCCAATTGACCTAATGAGTTGCAGTTTGGTCCTCCAGCTGTTCTTTTTTTGTACCTTTAACTTTTCCAGCCTCTTATTGCCCCTGTCCCAACTTTTTTGAGATGTGTTGCTGTCATGAAATTTCAAATCAGCCAATATTTGGCATGAAATTTCAAAATGTCTCACTTTCGACATTTGATATGTTGTCTATGTTCTATTGTGAATACAATATCAGTTTTTGAGATTTGTAAATTATTGCATTCCATTTTTATTTACAATTTGTACTTTGTCCCAACTTTTTTGGAATCAGGGTTGTAAAAGTGAGTGAATAAATGAATAGTGCTATGAATGCTATTACCCTGCCTAGTCGATACCATGCCCATGATGCTTTGCTAGAATCATGGTTTTCTTGCATGTGTCTGCACTGTGAGATGCTAAGAAAAGGTTCATTCAAGTAGCTAAAATATGAGTTTAGTTCAATTTGAATTCTCCAAAGACAATGTTCATGCTAGTTATATCATACTGGAGCATCTGCTTTAGTCACCATGTTTCACCAGCCCCAAGAGTTCAGTTAGGGAATACAGGTTGAAGAAAAGAGGCCTGCTAAAGGCATTTGGCAGAAAATGCACATGCTTCAAGCACAGAAGACGGTGAGTCTGAAATTTATGTTCCATAGACATAGCATTAGGGTTCTACTCTGATGCAGGTTTCTGCTGATAAACTAATTCTGGCAAATAATATCAGCAAAACAATTTTCGTTTTAGCTTTTGTTTCTAACTTTTACAGATATAGAGAATGGCATCTCTATCTCTCTCTCTCTCTCTCTCTCTCTATCTCTCTCTCCAAACAACTCCCGCATTCAACACAAGGGTTTTTTTTTTGTCTGTGTTTGACAGACAAAATCAGAAAAAAAATCCACATAATAATACGTCATGACTTTATCACCTCTAAAAAAAAGTCAAGATGTCAACAAGATGCATGTTTTGTGAGCAAATTTGATAAAAACAGGCAAGAGCAAAACAGCTGCAATCACCTTATTTAAATTTGGTGATGAACTCCATGTGAGTTTGGTACTCCACAGTCATCTTTATTTTTAATACTTACAATTATAAATGCTGAAAATGTAAATACAATGCCCTCCATGACTATTGGCACCCCTTGTACAGTTTTGTAAAAAGGGTTTTTAAAAAATCCACCTTTTGGTGAAATTGCTTCATCTCACGCTGAAAAAAAGGGAAATCCCACTTTTAATGGAACTATATTCAGAGAAAAACAAATCCCTCATCAAGAAATAATTATTTTCAACAAAAGCATATGCCACTATTATTTTCTTCTTCTTCTTCTTCTTCTTCTTCTTCTTCTTCTTCTTCTTCTTCTTCAATTAATCAGGACATCATGGATTACAGCTTGAAAGTTCCTACACACTCCAATCAAATAAAAAAAAAAGTACAATTTAAATGGGAAACATGCTTCTATTACATTGTGTTCACAATAATTTCCAGGTATGGAAATAATAGTGACGTGTTTTTGTTGAAAATAATTATTTCTTGATGAGGGACTTGTTTTTCTCTGAATAAATGTATTTCAATTAAAAGTGGGAATTTTTTCCCCTTTTTTCAGTGAGAGATGAAGCGACTTCATCAAAAGATGGATTTTTTTTTCTAATCTTTTTACTAATCTTTACAAAAGTGCCAATAATCGTGGAGGGCACTGTATATCTGAATATGATTTTCTAAGAGATGGCCCATTGATACGTATTTAATTTTAAGACCATAATTAAGAAATGGCCAATCTAGCCACAATTCACATTTGTAGAAGGAAAAAAAAGAATCGACAACTGTGATTTTACCTGCTAAACACTTCACAGCTTCTCATAATTTAATTGCAAAATTATTTTTAAATCTAATTGTGCCTGAAAGTTAAAAAAAAATCACAAAACCTCTGAAACACTTCAGATTTGTGTGTACAGGATGGACAGGCTATGATTTTCCCCCCGAGCTGGTTTCCAGCTTTTTTGCTTTGCCTGGTTTTATACTCTTTAATTTCGGATGTTTATTTCAGGACAGTTTATTGTCCCCATTCCTGTTGTGAATGCCCAGAGAAAAGAAAAGGACTGAGCAGTGATATTTTGGGAGCTCCGTTGTGTCTCACTAACACTGGGTGTGTACTGTATGTATGAGAGTGTGTGTGTGTGTGTGTGTGTGTGTGTGTGTGTGTGTGTGTGTGTGTGTGTGTGTGTGTGTTGTCTGCTCTATGTTTGTGACTCACATTAGCCATGTCCACTCTATAATTTCAGCCATAGTGGTATTATATTATATGGTATTATGGCATATGCACACTGTATTATAGTGTTCTTGTGCATTCTGAGGTTCTCTTTAGTTCAGTTGTACACTTCACAGTGCTGTAGAAGCCTTGATTCTGACTGGTTGATTCTGAAGGTGCTGATTAATTTTCTATATCAGTAGCTCTGACATTAGTGCTGGCCGCAAGGCAAATCACAGGTTTATAGTAATGCATATTATCATTTCTATTGTAATAGCTAAGTTACATGGATAAACAAGTACATATAATTTTTCATATGGTGATGCTTTCTATTAGACAACATTTATTTAACGTTGAAGAAAGGAGTTTCCTTTTTCAGCACTTTGTAATAAGTTTTTCAGCACATGAGATTTGTCAGGACAAAAGACTTCATTTTTGCTGGGGTTTTTTTTTGGTCTTGTTAATAAAAAGATAAGAATAAGAGATGCTGGTGAGGGAATGTATATTTATAGTTGCTATAACAAGAACTAACTGGTCTTGTGGATTTTCCACAATAATAAATGTAACTATAAATGGTTAAAAAGCACAATATGTCATGCATTAATAGATTTTTTTTTTTAAATTGTAATCATTGCTGTGATTTGAGAGGAATAAAAGACTTTAGGGCATGCTCTGATACGAAAATAATCCAGGGTGGTCACAGTGTCTTTGCTTCAATAGCACATCCCAAAGTGTTATTCCTCACATATTGATACGATGACTCGATTATTTTTATTAAATCAACAAACCCATTTTAATAAATTATAAGTATCATCAACCTTATGTTGTGTATTATAATAACCCAAGGTTACTTGGCACTCATTGGAAAATATTTGAAATAAAATTTAAAAGGGGATTGTACGTTCTTCACCATCTGGAAGCTGTTATCAAAATCCGTCTCCATGACGATGAGTATAAATCACCTTCTCTTTCTCTGTCTCTGAAACGTCTCGGCTGAGGTGAAATGAAGGACGCTGAACAGACACTGCAAGCTGCCGACTCTAAAAGAGATGGATATCGTGGGCACCATGGTCTGAGCTAATGAATGGGTGCCCATTCCAAAAGAAAACACAAAACAAGTTGCTTTTAGACATAGAAAGCAACTAAAGTGTACTTTGTCTGGACAATGGCAGTACCAAACATTTTCATTACAGTGAAAATACCTCATACAAATGCAAGCAGCTTGACACATTCTCCAAAGAACCAACATGTATCTTAGGAGTGTAAAAATGTGCCAACAACTTATCTGCTTCCTTTTACAAGGCTGTTTTTTCCCCTACATTCACAGCATCGTACGTGGCAACACGTCATATTTGCTCCAGCAGGAAAGAGAAAGGGATAGAGAGAAAGAAGATAGAGTAAACGCTAAAGGAGAACTGTGGTTTGTTTCATTCCTGCCTAGTCCATTCTCAGTCATGGGTTAGAGAGAGCAAGAGCAAAAAAAAAAAGAAAAAAAGCCTGAGTTTCAATGTTAGGGAGGGAGAGACCACTGTGCATTCTTTTCTGTTTATGTCACTGTTTCTGTTCGGTTCTCAAGTGCACTGGGAGGCCAGAGCAGATGCAGGGATTTGTCTGAATCTACAACACTTTACAAAAAGCCTCAAACTTTGCAGAAATATGAACATTTCAAGCATAGTAAGTGTCTGCTTAGTTGTGCAGGAATCCTGTCATGTTGTGCTTGGTGATCCTCTGAAGTTGATGTTAAATAACAAAGTGTTGCACATAGAGATTTTGGGATGTTATAAGAAATGAGACATGCAGAACTAAGCAAAGATGTTATCCATCCATCCATTATCTGTAGCTGCTTATCCTGTTCTACAGGGTCGCAGGCAAGCTGGAGGCTATCCCAGCTGACTGTGGGCGAGAGGCGGGGTACACCCTGGATAAGTCGCCAGGTTATCGCAGGGCTGACACAGAGACAAACAACCATTCACACTCACATCTACGGTCAATTTAGAGCCACTAATTTGCCTAACCTTTGGACTGTGGGGGAAACCGGAGCACCCGGAGGAAACCCACGCGGACACGGGGAGAACATGCAAACTCCACACAGAAAGGCCCTCGCCAGCTACTGGGCTCGAACCCAGGACCTTCTTGTTGTGAGGCAACAGTGCTAACCACTACACCACTGTGCCACCCCTAAAAATGTCATGATCATGGTAAACAAAAAAAAAAATCCCACACACCTGAACAAAGTTATACCAGCACGGTTTGTTACATAAACACAATTACAGTATGTCTGTGAAGGTTCTCAGTCATCCAGGTCATCTGAAGAAGGCAACTGGACTTGCTTTTTTTGGTCCACTAGAGGATAAATACCTGAAACTCCCCACTCGTCAGACAGAACTGAAGAAGCCTTTCAGATGAGAGATGAAATCTTTTCAAGGATTTCAAGCAAGTCCAGTTGCCTTCTTTAGCACATACGTTTCACAACTACAGTACTTACTCTACAATGCCACATCAGCGATTTTAAATTAAGTACCACCATACCTCTTTACTCATCAGTCATCAGCCTACTACTGACATTTTCCTCCCAGTGAGGTTAATGAGTGATCCAATCAGATATTACATTCACCATGGTTTTAATGTGGGATACTTTGGGCGGGGGAAGAGGGATGGGAACCCTCTAAGACATTTTGGGGTTGGTCTTAGATTTATTTATTTGTCAAAGAAAGATGAAAAAGCTGTAGCTGGTTACATTTACCCAGTATCAGCTATATGACCTGTTATTGATTCTTATACCACAGCACTGCTGGATTATCAAACTAGATTGGTCAGAAGGTGTTAATTAATTTTGAGGTGGTATGAAAAATGCAAAAAAACAAAACAAACAAAAAAAAACAACGTGATTTCTAAATGGACTTTGACTTGGATCTCATTGCAGACAGTATGAACCCAAGATATTTCATATTTTGTCACATTCCAAAAAACGTTGGGACAGGGGGCAGTTTAGGGCTAGTAATGAGGTAAAACAATTAAATAATGATGTGATTTGAAACAGGTGATGTCTACATGTGACTGTAATCATAATCAGTACAAAATCAGTATCCAGGAAAGGCCTAGTCTTTGAGGAGTAAAGATGGGCCAAGGATCTCCAGTTTAGATAGATAACTTTATTGTCATTCACTTGTACATTCAGAATGCACATTTGAATAAAACTGCATTCCACTGGCTTACATCAATATCCATTATCTATAGCCACTTATCCTGTTCTACAGGGTCGCAGGCAAGCTGCAGCCTATCCCAGCTGACTATGGGCAAGAGGCAGGGTACACCCTGAACAAGTCGCCAGGTTATTGCAGGGCTGACACAGAAACAAACAACCATTCACACTCACTTTCACACCTATGGTCAATTTAGAGCCACTAATTAACCTAACCTGCATGTCTTTGGACTGTGGGGGAAATCAGAGCACCCAGAGGGAGCCCACGCAGACACGGGGAGAACATGCAAACACCACACTGAAAGGCCCTCACTGGCCACTGGGCTCGAACCCAGGACCTTCTTGCTGTGAGGCGACAGTGCTAACCACTACCCCACCATGCCGCCCCTTACATCAGTATAACTGCACATAGTCCGGTAAACAAAACTATCAACTTTTACGATTAGATACTTTCTTCTTCTTCTTTTGGCTGCTCCCGATTAGGGGTCGCCAAAGCGGATCTTTCGTCTCCATTACTCCCTGTCTTCTGCATCCTTTTCTACCACATCTGCCACTTTCATGTCCTCTCTCACGACATTCATGTATCTCCTCTTTGGCCTTCCTCGTTTTCGTGTGCCTGGCAGCTCCATCCTCCATTCTCCTTCCAATATGCTTTGCATCTCTTCTCAGGATGTGCCCATACCATCTCAGTCTCATCTCTCTTAGCTTAATTCCCAAGCTCTCCACATGTGCTGTCCCTCTGATGTGCTCGTTCCTTATCCTGTCCAACCTTGTCACTCCCATCGCAAACCTTAACATCCTCAACTCTGCCACCTCCAACTTTGCCTCCTGCCTCTTTGTTAAGGGTACTGTCTCCAATCCATACATCACAGCTGGTCTCACTACTGTCTTATACAGCTTACCTTTCACTTTTGCTGGGACTTTCTTATCACAAATGACTCCCAAAATCCTTCTCTAACTGCTCCAGCCTGCACGCACTCTCTTTCTCACCTCACTATCGCAGCCCCCATTTTCCTGCACAGTTGACCCCAGGTACTTGAATTCACCAACTTTCTTTACATCTACTCCTTACATCTTCACTACACTCTCATCCCCATTCTCATTGATGCACATGTATTCTGTTTTGCTACTGCTCACCTTCATTCCTCTTCGTTCCAATGCATACCTCCATCTCTCCAAACCCAACTCAACCTTCTTTCTACTTTCACCACATATCACAGTATCATCCGCAAACATCAAGTTCCATGGTGACTCTTGCCTCACTTTGTCCGTCAAGCTATCCATCACTATGGCAAACAAGAAAGGACTCAAAGCAAATCATTGATGAAGTCCCACCTTCATCTTGAACCAATCAGTCGTTCCAACTGCACACCTCACTGCTGTTTCACTGTTCTCATACATGTCTTGCACCACTCTAATATACTTCTCATTCACTCCACTCTTTCTCATACAATACCATAACTCATCTCTTGGCACTCTATCGTATGTCTTCTCTAGGTCTACAAACACACAGTGTAGCTTTCTCTGGCCTTCTGTGTACTTCTCCATTTAACATTCTTAAAGCAAAAATTGCATCTGATGTGCTCTTCCTTGGCATAAACCCATACTGCTGTTCACTGATTGCTACCTCTCTTTTCAATCTCACCTCCAATACCCTTTCCCATAACTTCATCAATTTTATCCCTCTGTAATTACTGCAGCTCTGTACATCTCCCTTATTCTTGTATATTGGGACTAGCACACTCTTTCTCCATTCATTTGGCATTTTCTCATTCTCTAGGATCTTATTAAACAATCTCGTTAGGAACTCAAATCAAATCAAGTTTATTTGTATAGCGCTTTTAACAATAAACATTGTCGCAAAGCAGCTTTACAGAATTTGAACGACTTAAAACATGAGCTAATTTTATCCCTAATCTATCCCCAATGAGCAAGCCTGTGGCAACGAAGGCAAGGAAAAACTCCCTCAGACGACATGAGGAAGAAACCTCGAGAGGAACCAGACTCAAAAGGGAACCCATCCTCATTTGGGCAACAACAGACAGCATGACTATAATATTAACAGTTTTAACAGGTATAACCCTCAACTGTCCTCATGGGGCCGTCCTTCACAGGAGTGGTGTGATAAAACTCCGACCAGACACAGGGCACCAGGATGGATCAAGCAGGTCCGAGGGGCAGAAGAGGCCAGCATCTCAATCCCAGGATCAACATGTAACTCAGAGGGACAGATTGGGGGGGGGAGAGAGAAAGAAAACACAGGTTGTTAGGTATGCCCTAAAAATGACAAGTATTAAATCTGTGTGGTAGACTTGCAGAGACGAGAGTCTTTACATCAGGCATAACACACAACAATGGCATGCTAATATGGTAAAAAATATCATGACCTGCTCTGGCTGGATGCTTGATTGGGTGATGGGAGCACACTCCTCAGCAATGATGAGATGCAGATGGGACCCTTAGGGCTGGCCAAGACAATTCAGTTACATTTCACCGGGTCTGGGACATGCGACAGAATGTCTGACGGCCGATTCCCTGCAGGCTACGATAGCCAGTCGAGGTCTCCACCCTCTCCACCAAAAGATTTCCTGTTGACTCCATGTAACTCAGAGGGACAGATTTGGGGTGGGGGGGAGGGAAAGAAAACACAGGTTGTTAGGTACGCCCAATGTCACCTGAATAAGTAGGAGCAGTATACATATTGCACCGAGTACAAGCAGGGACTCCGGCAACTAACTATGACAGCATAACTAAAAGGAGAGAGCCAGAAGGTAACACAGGCATGAGGGAGCCCCGGGACATAAAGCAGCCAGCCAGTACACCGTCAACAAACTCGAGTGAGCAAGCGAGTGGGGACTGACAGGATCCATACATCCCAGTTTACCGAAACACTCTATGTCTGAGGACCCTCCAGATCTACTCCTTCACCTCATAAACACCATTAACAAAAGGCTTGACTAAACAGATATGTTTTCAGCCTAGACTTAAATGCTGAGACTGTGTCTGATTCCCGAACACTACTTGGAAGGCTGTTCCATAACTGTGGGGCTTTGTAAGAAAAGGCTCTGCCCCCTGATGTAGCCTTCACTATACGAGGTACCAGCAGATAGCCTGCACCTTTTGATCTAAGTAGGCATGGCGGGTCATAGAGGAGCAGAAGTTCACTCAGGTACTGTGGTGCGAGACCATTTAGTGCTTTAAAGGTCAATAGTAGTATTTTATAATCAATACGAAATTTGATTGGGAGCCAATGCAGTGTGGATAAGACAGGCGTGATGTGGTCATATTTTCTAGTTCTAGTAAGGACTCTTGCTGCTGCATTTTGAACTAACTGGAGCTTGTTTATGCACTTATTGGAACATCCAGACAGTAAGGCATTACAATAATCCAACCTGGAGGTAACGAAAGCATGGACTAATTTTTCTGCATCATGCAATGACATTAAATTTCTTATCTTTGCAGTATTTCTGAGATGAAAGAAAGCTATCCGGGTGATGTTATCAATGTGAGTTTCGAATGAAAGACTGGGGTCAATAATCACTCCGAGGTCTTTTACTGCTGCACGTGAAGAAACAGAAAGGCCATCCAGAGTCACTGTGTAATCAGAAAACTTACTTCTAGCTGTATGTGGTCCTAGCACAAGTACTTCAGTCTTGTCAGAGTTACTGTAAGCAGAAGGAAATTAATAAGCATCCAGTGTCTAATGTCCTTAACACATTCCTCAATTCTATTAAGCTGGTGTCTCTCATCAGGTTTTGCAGAGACATACAACTGTGTGTCATCAGCATAACAATGGAAACTAATACAATGTTTACGAATAATATCGCCCAGAGGTAACATATATAGAGAAAAAAGCAGTGGACCCAAGACAGAACCTTGTGGAACACCAAACTTTACCTCGGTACATCTAGAAATATCACCATTTATATCAACATACTGATAACGATCATTTAGATAAGACCTGAGCCAGGAGAGGGCCATTCCCTTAACTCCCACAACATTTTCTAGTCTATCCAGAAGAATGGAATGATCAATGGTATCAAATGCTGCACTAAGGTCAAGCAACACAAGTAGCGAGACACAGCCCTGATCAGACGCCAACAGTAGGTCGTTTACTACTTTAACCAGAGCTGTCTCTGTGCTATGATGAGGTCTAAATCCTGACTGATACATTTCATGGATGTTATTCCTATGTAAATATGAGCATAACTGCTGTGCCACAGCTTTTTCAAGGATCTTGGAGATAAAGGGGAGGTTTGATATTGGCCGATAATTGGACAGCTGACAGGGATCAAGGTCAGGTTTTTTAATCAGGGGTTTGATAACTGCTAGTTTAAAGGATTTGGGTACATAGCCAATCATAAAAGAAGAATTTATTATTTTTAGAAGCGGTTCAATTACTCCAGGCATTATCTGTTTGAATAGATGTGTCGGTAAGGGATCTAGTACGCAAGTTGAGGCTTTTGATGTAGAGATTAATGAAAGTAATTCAGTTTCTTTTAGGGGAGTAAAACATTCTAACTGATGATCTGATACAGTTATATTGTTAACTACAAGGTCACTTTCATTGTCTAACCTTAAATTAGTAGTTTGAATTTTTTTCGGATATTCTCAATTTTGTCATTAAAAAAATTCATGAAGTCGTTGCTACTACATACTGCAGGTGTGCATGTGTTGATAGTGGACTTATTCCTGGTTAATTTTGCTACAGTATTAAATAGGAATCTAGGATTATTTTTGTTATCTTCTATTAGGGAGGAGAAATATGTTGATCTCACAGCACTAAGAGATTTTCTATACTTCAGGAAGCTCTCCTTCCAAGCTAATTTGAACACTACCAATTTTGTTTGACGCCATTTACGTTCCAATTTTTGAGTGGTCTATTTTAATGTGCGAGTGTCATCATTATACCAGGGTGCTAATTTTTTGTCTCTGACCATTTTCCTTTTTAGAGGAGCTACATTATCTAAAGTATGGCGGAATGTTGACTCTAAGCATTCAGTTGCCTGATCAAGTTCTGCAGGGGCTGACAGTGACCCAATCAAAGTTGACAGCTCTGGGAGATCATTTATAAAGCTCTGTGCAGTAGTTGACGTGAAAGTACGTTTAATACAGTAGCATGGTGAGGTGCATATATTATTACTCAGACATATTTTGAATGAGATGAGACAATGATCTGAGATAAGTTCAGACTGTGGAAGTATGACTATATTGTCTACGTTTAATCTGAATGTTAGTATTAGATCAAGGGTGTGACCACCATTATGGGTCGGTCCTATGACATTCTGCTTAATCCCAACTGAATCTAAGATGGACACAAACTTTTTAAAGGGTCTTCTGGGTTATCGAAGTGAATATTAAAATCTCCGACAACTAAAGTTTTGTCTAAGGAAATAACCAGATCTGAGATAAAATCTGCAAATTCAGAAAGAAACTCAGAATATGGCCCCGGGGGCCTGTAAATAATAAACAATGGAATTAACTGGGTAGACTTATTTTTCAAGGCTACATACATTATATGAGTATGAAGAACTTCAAATGTATTAAATTTATAACTTGGTTTTTGTGTTACACCTAGATAATCGTTATAAATAACCGCGACGCCTCCTCCTCTGCCAGTTAGACGAGGCTGGTGTATATAACTGTATCTAGGAGGACTCGCTTCATTTAATGCTATATATTCATTTGGCTTAATCCATGTTTCTGTTAAACACAGTACATTAAACTCCTGATCAGTAATGAGTTCATTAACCATTAGCGCTTTAGATGTAAGAGATCTAATATTTAATAGCCCCACCTTTAGATCAAAGGTGCTGGCAGCAGCTGTACAATCAGTATGATCTAATTTTATATTGATTAGGTTACTGGAACAAGCTCTCTGAAAATTTCTACCTTTTTGTTGAGCTCGGGGAACAGACACAGTCTCGATGTAGTGGGCCCTGAGTGACGACTCTGTGCAGCTAGCAGACAGTCGGTTTAGCCTGTTCGTCTGCTCCCTGGCCTTGGCTCTGGATTGTCAGAAATTAACTAGGCCTGTTCTGAGACTCCACAGCCGTCTCACCCAAACATCTCCAAACCTCAATCGGAATACCATCTGGTCCGACTTTCTTTCCCAATCTTCATTCTTTTCCTGGCTGCCCTCACCTCATCCTTACTAACCAACTCTGCTTCCTGATTTGCTGTCTCCAACGAATCTGACCTTTTCTCTCTTGGATTCTCCTCATTTAATAAATCCTCCAAGTACTCTTTCCACCGTCTTAATACATTCTCTTTGTTTGTCAGCACATTTCCATTTACATCTTTCATCACTCTTACCTGCTGTACATCCCTCGCTTCCCTGTTTTTATGTACAGGTCTTTCTCTCCTTCTTTGGTCTCCAGTCTTTCGTACAACTCCTGGTATGCATCTGCTTTCACCTTCGCCACTGCTCTTTTTGCCTTCTGTCTTGTTTCTCTGTATAACCGCATGCTTTCCTCATCTCTCTGATTGTCCCAATTCTTCTTTGCTAGCCTCTTCTCTTTTATAATTTCCTGCACTTCTTTGTTCCACCACCATGTCTCCTTGTCTTCCTTCCTCCTTCCTGATGACCACCCTAGCACCTTCCTTGCTGCCTCTCTTACTAGTATAGTAGTAGTATCCTAATCTTCTGGCAGACTTCCATTACCATTCAATGCTAGTCTCATTTCTTCCCTAAACTCCTTCTGATGTTCAACCTCTTTTAGTTTCCACCACCATCGGCGCCGCCAGGGGGGGAAAGGTTAGAACAATTCTAGGGGCCCAGCACTGCCATGGGTCCCTTTAAGGGGCTGATAATATGCTTTTAATGATTTTAATAAGACTTTTGAAATAACAACAATGCAATATTTCCTCTGGTAAAATGAGCTAATTGAACAAGGTTGTCTATTTCTTGAGTTCTTCAACATATTGTCATTTAACCCTCCCCCTTTTGCGAAATGGTACGGTCCAGTTCTGGTAGAAGCGCGATGCGTTAAATCTGTGTGCTGATCAGTGCAACGCTACTTGCTGCTGTGTCACGGTGCAGCAGCCAGCCAGCCAGCAGTGGAGTGCGTACAGTCTATGATCGCTAAATATGAAGAGTGGCTGTCAAAAACATAAAGAAAGGCAGCTGAAAGCTGAGAGGGACCGAAGAGGCAGGCAACTGGTCACTCAGTTTTTCCCAAAGAAAGGTACATATCGCTCACATGTGTGTTCAAAATATTAGCGAATGGTAAATGAACAGTATGAACGTGGTTGGATTAGCCTATCAAGAGAACACTTTTACAGTTTGTACAGTGAAAGTTTTTCCATTTTAATAACTGAACTGACTTGTGTGATAAACAAGATGAAATATTACGTTATGCTGGTGCTAATAACTAGTGCTAATAACCAGTTTCATAACTAATGGGGTGCCCTAAATATGCACAGATTCAGCCTCAGGGGGACCTCCGCCTTACCAAACCACTGAACCCCCCTTTGGAGAAGGAGGTAAGCAGCAATACAACCCATAAATGCTTTAGGATTGAAGTTTTTAATGAGCGAGCGCCATATACAGTTTGCTAGATTAAAGTGTTGCTAATAACGGACACCAGTCAAATGTTTGACATGGTTACATGTGTGGAATGTTCACACGTTCTAAACCATTGGTTTCAAATTGAGGAGCTGGAGAAAGCACAGCACACATAAAAGAGGGATAGAGGTTACAACATATGAAGAAATACGTAAGTAATTGATCAAATTGAAATGTCACTCCATGTCACTTTGAAATAAATTTATAATAAGATGATTCCTGTCTCTTATGGGTAACATTTGTAAGGCTACTGAGTATGGAGTTCATTATAATGACAATAGTGCAATTGTGACGAGGGTGGGAAAAGTTGGGGGGCCCAAAATTCTAATCTTTCATGCGGCCCAAAATTTCTGGCGGCGCCCCTGTCCACCACTTAATCTTTGGCTCCACTATTTCATGCTTCCTCTTTTTCACTTTCAAGCTCATCCTGTACACGACTACTCTATGTTGTCTAGCTACACTCTCCCCTGCCATCACTTTACAGTCTCCAATCTCCTTCAGGTTACCCCTTCTGCAGAGTATGTAGTCCACCTGTGTAGATCTTCCTCCACTCTTAAACGTCACCCTGTGCTGCTCTTTCTTCTCAAAGTATGTATTGATTATTGCCAAATTCATCCTCTTTGAAAAATCAACCACCATTTGCCCTTCCACATTTCTCTCTCTTACACCATATCTGCCCATCATGTCCTTATGTCCTCTGTTTTTCTCACCAACATGTCCGTTGAAATCTGCTCCTATCAGCACGTGCTCCTCCCTCAGTATACTTTCTTCCACTTCATCCATCTTTTCCCAGAAAGACTCTTTCTTTTCTTTCTCACATCCAACCTCTGGGGCATACACACACACAACAGTGATTACCACTCCTTGAATCTCCAACTTCATGCCTATCACTCTGACACCCTCTTCACATCAATCACACTGTTGACCAACTCTCTCCTCAAAACAATACCAACACCATTTCTCTTTCCATCAACTCCATAATAAAACAACTTGCATCCACCTCCAATGAAGGCCTTGCTTCCCTTCCACCTTGTCTCCTGCACACACAAAATGTTCAACTTCGTCTCTCGCTCTGCCAGTCAATGTTCCCACATTCAGTGTTCCTACCCTCAATTCTAAGCTCCTTCCCTTCAATCTTTCACGCTGTCTCCTAACACACCTCCCCCTCTCTTTCTCCTTCTCCGCTTTGGCACAACAGTAGCATACTTTCCACCGGCACCCTGTTGACCAACAGTACCAGAGGCGGACATTGTTAACCTGGGCCCCGACCGATCCAGTATGGTATTTCTCTTTTCAATCCAGATGTTAGATTTGGCACAGTTTTATGCCGGATGCCCTTCCTGACGCAACCCTCTCCAATTTATCCGGGCATGGGACCGGCACTAAGAGTATGCTTACGCACCCCCAGTGGCTAGATTTTACGATTAAATACTTTAAATAAAAAAAAAACTTGTATAAAATATACTAACTATGCTACATATACAGTATCTTGCAAAAAGTATTCATCCCCCTTGGTGTTTGTCCTGTTTTGTTGCATTACAAGATGGAATTAAAATGGATTTTTGGAGGGTTAGCACCATTTCATTTACACAACATGCCTACCACTTTAAAGGTGGAAATTGTTGTTTTATTGCGTGACAAACAATAATTAAGATGAAAAAAAAAACAGAAATCTGGAGTGTGCATAGGTATTCACTTCCTTTTGTATGAAACCTCTAATTAAGAGCTGTTCTAACCAATTAACTTCATAAGTCACATAATTAGTTGATTTAAGATCCACCTGTGTGCAATCAAAGTGCCACATGATGTCTGTATAAATCAACCTGTTCTGGAAGGACCCTGACTCTGCAATAAACAAGCAATATGAAATTCAAGGAACACTCCAAACATGTCCCCTCCTAGAACTGCCACCTTATTGTGGTGGAGGGGTTTGTGTGCTTGAATGATCCTAGGAGCTATGTTGTCGGGGGCATTATGCCCCTGTCAGGGTTTCCCAAGGCAGACAGGTCTTAGGTGACAGGCCAGACCAAGAGCAGTTCACCAAAAACCCCTATGGAGAAAAAAATCAAGGACCGTGACGTCGCCCGGTATGACACAGCCGGGGCCCCACCCTGGAGCCAGGCCCGGGGTTGGGGCTCGTATGCGAGCGCTTGGTGGCCGGGCCTTTGCCCATAGGGCCCGGCCGGGCTCAGCCCGAAGAGGTGACGTGGGCCCGACCTCCTGTGGGTTCACCACCCACAGAGGTAGCAGTAGGGGATTAGTGCAGTGTGGATTGGGTGGCAGTCGAAGGCAGGGGCCTCGACGACCTGATCCCCGGACACAGCGGCTGGCTGTTGGGACATGGAATGTCACTTCGCTGGGGGGGAAGAGCCTGAGCTTGTGCGAGAGGTTGAGAGGTACTGGCTAGAGATAGTCGGGCTCACCTCCACGCACAGCTTGGGCTCTGGAACCCAGCTCCTCGAGAGGGGCTGGACTTTCCACTTCTCTGGAATCGCCCGTGGTGAGTGGCGGCGGGCTGGTGTGGGCTTACTTATAGCTCCCCAGCTCAGCCGCCATGTGTTGGAGTTTACCCCAGTGAATGAGAGAGTCGCCTCTCTGCGCCTTCGGATTGGGGAGAGGGCTCTTGCTGTTGTTTGTGCCTATGGGCCAAATAGCAGTATAGAGTATCCGGCCTTCTTGGAGTCCCTGGGAGAGGTACTGAGGGGTGCTCAGACTGGGGACTCCATTGTGTTACTGGGGGACTTCAATGCTCACGTGGGCGACGACAGTGACACCTGGAGGGGCGTGGTTGGGAGGAACGGCCTCCCCAATTTGAACCCAAGTGGTGCTTTGTTATTGGACTTCTGTGCTAGTCACGGTTTGTCCATAACGAACACCATGTTTGAGCATAGGGGTGTCCATAAGTGCACGTGGCACCAGGACACCTTAGGTCGGAGGTCGATGATCAACTTTGTAGTCGTTTCATCTGATCTCCGGCCCTATGTCTTGGACACTCGGGTGAAGAGAGGGGCTGAGCTGTCAACTGATCACCACCTGGTGGTGAGTTGGATCTGCTGGCAGAGGAGGAAGCTGGACAGACCTGGCAGGCCCAAACGTATGGTGATGGTCTGCTGGGAACGTCTGGCCGAGCACTCTGTTGGGGGGGTCTTTAACTCCCACCTCCGGGAGAGCTTTTCCCAGCTTCCGAGGGAGGCGGGGGACATTGAGTCTGAGTGGACCAGGTTCTCTACCTCCATTGTGGATGCAGCTGTTCGGAGCTGTGGCCGCAAGGTCTCCGGTGCCTGTCGTGGCGGCAATCCCTGAACCCGGTGGTGGACACCGGAAATAAGGGATGCCGTCAAGCTGAAGAAGGAGTCCTATTGGGCCATGTTGACCTCTGGGACTCCTGAGGCAGCTGACGGGTATCGGCAGGCCAGGCGTGCTGCAGCTCGGGCAGTTGCGGAGGCAAAAACTCGGAACTGGGAGGAGTTCGGGCAGGCCATGGAGAAGGACTATCGGTCGGCCTCGAAGAAATTTTGGCAAACCATCCAGCGCCTCAGGAGGGGGAAGCAGTACTCTGCCAACACTGTTTACAGTGCGGGTGGGGAGCTGTTGACCTCGACTGGGGACATTGTCGGGCGGTGGAAGGAATACTTTGAGGATCTCCTCAATCCCATCATCATGTCTTCCACTGAGGAGACTGAGGCTGATGACTCAGAGGTGGACTCGTCCATTACCCAAGCTGAAGTCACTGAGGTGGTTTGCAAGCTCCTCGGTGGCAAGGCACCGGGGGTGGATGAGATCCGCCCTGAGTATCTCAAGTCTCTGGATGTTGTGGGGCTGTCTTGGTTGACACGCCTCTGCAACATCGCGTGGCGGTCGGGGACAGTGCCTATGGAGTGGCAGACTGGGGTGGTGGTCCCTCTTTTTAAGAAAGGGGACCGGAGAGTGTGCTCCAATTATAGGGGAATCACACTTCTCAGCCTCCCAGGGGAGGTTTACTCCAGGGTACTGGAGAGGAGAATTCGACCGATAGTCGAACCTCGGATACAGGAGGAACAATGCGGTTTTCGTCCTGGTCGCGGAACACTGGACCAGCTCTATACCCTTCATAGGGTGCTCAAGGGTTCATGGGAGTTTGCCCAACCAGTCCACATGTGCTTTGTGGATCTGGAGAAGGCATTCGACCGTGTCCCCCGTGGTATTCTGTGGGGGGTGCTTCGGGAGTATGGGGTCCAGGGCCCTTTGCTAAGGGCTGTCCGGTCCCTGTACGAACGGAGCAAGAGTCTGGTTTGCATTGCTAGCAGTAAGTCAGACCTGTTCCCGGTGCATGTTGGACTCCAGCAGGGCTGCCCTTTGTCACCGGTTCTGTTCATAATTTTTATGGACAGAATTTCTAGGCGCAGCCAGGGGCTGGAAGGAATCCTGTTTGGGAACCACAGGATTTCATCTCTGCTTTTTGCGGATGATGTTGTCCTGTTGGTTTCTTCAAACCAGGACCTTCAGCATGCACTGGGGCGGTTTGCAGTTGAATGTGAAGCGGCTGGGATGAGAATCAGCACCTCCAAGTCCGAGGCCATGGTTCTCGACCGGAAAAGGGTGGCTTGCCCTCTCCAGGTTGGTGGAGAAGTCCTGCCTCAAGTGGAGGAGTTTAAGTATCTCGGGATCTTGTTCACGAGTGAGGGAAGGATGGAGCGTGAGATCGACAGGCGGATCGGTGCAGCCTCCGCAGTGATGCGGTCACTTTACCGGTCCGTCGTGGTGAAGAAGGAGCTGAGCCAAAAGGCGAAGCTCTCAATTTACCGGTTGATCTATGTTCCGACTCTCACCTATGGTCATGAGCTTTGGGTAATGACCGAAAGAACAAGATCGCGGATACAAGCAGCCGAAATGAGTTTCCTTCGCAGGGTGGCTGGGCGCTCCCTTAGAGATAGGGTGAGAAGCACAGTCACTCGGGAGGAGCTCGAAGTAGAGCCGCTGCTCCTCCACATCGAGAGGAATCAGCTGAGGTGGCTCGGGCATCTTTTTCGGATGCCTCCTGGACGCCTCCCTGGGGAGGTGTTCCAGGCATGTCCCCCTGGGAAGAGGCCCCGGGGAAGACCCAGAACACGCTGGAGGGACTATGTCTCTCGGCTGGCCTGGGAACGCCTCGGTGTTCTTCCCAAGGAGCTGGCCGAGGTGTCTGGGGAAAGGGAAGTTTGGGCTTCCATGCTTAGACTGCTGCCTCCGCGACCCGGTCCCAGATAAGCGGAAGAAGACGAGATGAGACTCCAAACATGTTAGAGACAAAATTGTGAAGAAGTATGGATCAGGGTTGGGTTATAAAAAAAATCCCAAACTTTGAATATCCCAGGGAGTACCATTAAATCCATTATAGCAAAATGGACAGAATATGTCACCACTGCAAACTTGCCAAGAGAAGGCCGTCCACCAAAACTCACAGACCAGGCAAGCAGGGCATTAATCAGAGATACAACTAAAACACCAAAGATAACACTGAAGGAGCTGCAAAGATCCACAGTGGAGATGGGAGTATCTGTCCATAGGACCACCTTAAGCCACACTCCACAGGGTGGGGCTTGATGGAAGAGTGGCCAGAAAAAGTAATTGCTTAAGAAAACACATTTCGAGTTTGCCCAACAGCATGTGGCAGACTCCCCAAACACATGGAAGAAGATTATCTGGTCAAATGAGACTAAAATTGATCTTTTTGGTCATCATAGGAAATGCCATGTATGGCGCAAACCCAACACCCTGAGAACACCATTCCTACAGTGAAGCATGGTGGTGGCAGCATCATGCTATGGGAATGTTTTTCATCTGCAGGGATAGGAAAGCTGGTCAGGACTGAAGGAAAGATGGATGGCACTAAATACAGGGCAATTCTGGAGGAAAACCTGTTTGAATTGGCCACTGGTTTGAGACTGGGATGAATGTTCATGTTTCAGCAGGACAATAACCCTAAACATACTGCTAAAGCTACACTGTAGTGGTTTAAAGGGAAACATTTAAATGTCTTGGAATGGCCTAGTCAAAGCCCGGACCTCAATCCAATTGAGAATCTGTGGCATAACTTGAAGATTACTGTACACCAGCGGTTCCCAAACTTTTTTGGCCGCACACCCCCTTCTATACTCCAACTAGGTTGACACACCCCCAGTTCCCCAGTTTCAAAAAACACAGGCTTTCTTATAAAGGCAACATCTTTAATCGTGCTAAAATGATGATAAACATTGCTTGCCACACCTGCAGGAAACCACAAAAGTGAAAAAAAAAAACACCAAAGCTTTCTTACAAAGTCAGCACGTCATGCTCGAATGAGAACATCGAATCACATTAACATATTATGCGCTCTTGTATTTGAATTAGAATTTGATTGAAATGTAACAGTTTTAAAACGTTGCAACATGGTAAATGCGCAAATTCATTACAAAGGGAGATCACATCGAGGCATGTAGTCTACCAGTCAGATATGGGGAAAATATATGATTTTCATCCGTGTTTAAAACACTAGCAACACAACCCTGTCATTACAAGGTTATGAAAATGAATTGAGAATGAATTTAATTTGCAAAAAAGTTAACATATAATAACAGTAAAAATAGCAATGATAATTATGAGCATATGCATTTTTTTACCTTTATTGGATAGGACAGTGTAAAGACAGGAAATGAGCAGGAGAGGGATCAGGAAATGACCTCAGGTCAGAATCGAACCCAGGTCCCTGGATTTATGGTATGGCGCCTTAGCCACCTGAGCCACAACACTCCCGAGCATAAGCATTTAAAAGAGATACAACAATTAAGGAGCATATCAGGAACAGCTAAAGAAGAGGATCCATCTGATTGTGAAGTGTGGCACTAGCGGCTCAGTCTGCAGCGAGAGAGACAGACAGACGGTGGGTGGGTCAGTAGGCTATATAGGTCCTATTTTCAGTAGCAGTATATATTTTTAGCAAGATCAATGCCATTTGGCCAAATACATACTAATATTAATGCGACGGATGGGCCTGCATGTTGGCACAGAGCTCTCCGATGTTTGGGGTAATTGAAGACAGTCTCAGCCTCAAATCTTTCTCAACGTCTCCCAGTCTTTGCCGATGTTTAGTTTTAATTGCTGCCAAAGCGGAGAACCCAGCTTCGCACAGATAAGTTGTTGCGAAGGGCATCAAAATTACTGCAGAACCGTTATGGCGTAGAAGAAGAGTTAAAAATCACCATTACATTTTTTATCTTGTGCACCCCCTAGTGGCAGCTCGCGCACCCCCGGGGGTGTGCGCACCACACTTTGGGAAACCCTGCTGTACACCAATGCAACCCATATATATGTGTGTGGGGGGGGGGGGGGGGGGGGGCACTGGGGTTATAGTAGCCACCTTGAAGCATAATGGAATTACAGCCTGGCTCAGCAAGGTGTTAAAGATGTATGTGAGGACCGGAGCCAGCTGATCTGCACATTCCTTGAGCAGCTGTCCTGGAATGTTATTGGGACCTGCTGCCTTCTGGATGTTGACTCCTCTTAGGATCCTGAGTACATCAGCTGGGTCAAGACTGAGTGCCTGCTCATCTAAATTACGGACAGTTTTCCTTGCAGGAATGTTATTTTGTGCCTCAAAACGTGCAAAATGTTTGTTGAGTTCATTTAGAAAGTCGATATTATCCTTACAGAGTGGTGGATCAGCCTTATAGTCTGTGATAGTCTGTATGCACCTGGTGCTCCTAGGGTCATGGAAGAAGCTCTTGATTTTCTGGCTATAGGCACGTCTCTCTGATTTACATCTCTGATGGTACGGTTCAAGTTGGCTCTTGCTGATCTGAGCGCCACCGCATCCCTGGCTTTGAATGCGGCATTTTGCACCTTCGGCATTGCACGTACCTTGCTGGTCATCCCTGGCTTCTGATTGGCTTGTATGGTGATGTACTTAGTGACACAGACATCCTCTATGCACTTCCAAATGTATGCAGACACAGATATAGCATACTCCTCCACATTGATGTGTCGATTTTCAGTCGCCGCCTCCCTATCATTACTGATCAGGAGTTTAATGTACTTTGTTTTACTGAAACATGGATTAAGCCAAATTAATATATAGCATTAAATGAAGCGAGTCCTCCTGGATACAGTTATATACACCAACCTCATCTAACTGGCAGAGGAGGAGGTGTTGCGGTTATTTATAATGATTATCTCGGTGTAACACACAAACCTGGTTATAAATTTAATACATTTGAAGTTCTTCATACTCATATAATGTATGTAGCCTTGAAAAATAAGTCTACCCAGTTAATTCCATTACTTATTATTTACAGGCCCCCGGGGCCATATTTGGAGTTTCTTTCTGAATTTGCAGATTTTATCTCAGATCTGGTTATTTTCTTAGACAAAGCTTTAGTTGTCGGATATTTTAATATTCACTTCGATAACCCAGAAGACCCTTTAAAAACAGCGTTTGTGTCCATTTTAGATTCAGTAGGGATTAATCAGAATGTCATAGGACCGACCCATAATGGTGGTCACACCCTCGATCTAATACTAACATTCAGGTTAAACATAGACAATATACTGTAGTCATACTTCCACAGTCTGAAGTTATTTCAGATCATTAGCTCATCTCATTCAAAATATGTCTTAGCAATAATATATGCACCTCACCATGCTACTGTATTAAACGTACATTCACGTCAACTACTGCACAGAGTTTTAAAAATGATCTCCCAGAGTTATCAACTTTGATTGGGTCACTGTCAGCCCCTGCAGAATTTGATCAGGCAACTGAATGCTTAGAGTCAACATTCTGCCATACCTTAGATAATGTAGCTCCTCTTAAAAGGAAAATGGTCAGAGACAAAAAAATTAGCACCCTGGTATAATGATGACACTCGCACATTAAAACAGACCACTCAAAAATTGGAATGTAAATGGCGTCAAACAAAATTGGTAGTGTTCAAATTAGCATGGAAGGAGAGCGTCCTGAAGTATAGAAAAGCTCTTAGTGCTGCGAGATCAACATATCTCTTCTTCCTAATAGAAGATAACAAAAATTATCCTAGATTCCTATTTAATACTGTAGCAAAATTAACCAGGAATAAATCCACTATAGACACATGCATACCTGTAGTATGTAGTAGCAATGATTTCATGAATTTTTTTTAATGACAAAATTGAGAATATCTGACAAAAAATTCAAACTACTAATTTAAGGTTAGACAATGTAAGTGACCCTGTAGTTAACAATATAACTGTATCAGATCAACAATTAGAATGTTTTACTCCCCTAAAAGAAACTGAAATACTTTCATGAATCTCGGCATCAAAAGCCTCAACTTGTGTACTAGATCCCTTACCTACACGTCTATTCAAACAGATAATACCTGAAGTAATTGAACCACTTCTAAAAATAATAAATTATTCTCTCATGATTGGCTATGTACCCAAATCCTTTAAACTAGCAGTAATCAAACCCCTGATTAAAAAACCTGACCTTGATCCCTGTCAGCTGTCCAATTATCGGCCAATATCAAACCTCCCCTTATCTCCAAGATCCTTGAAAAAGCTATGGCACAGCAGTTATGCTCATATTTACATAGGAATAACATCCATGAAATGTATCAGTCAGGATTTAGACCTAATCATAGCACAGAGACAACTTTGGTTAAAGTAGTAAACGACTTACTGCTGGTGTCTGATCAGGGTTGTGTCTTGCTGCTTATGTTGCTTGACCTTAGTGCAGCATTTGATACCACTGATCATTCCATTCTTCTGGATAGACTAGAAAATGTTGTGGGAGTTAAGGGAATGGCCCTCTCCTGGCTCAGCTCTTATTTAACTGATTGCTATCAGTATGTTGATATATTTCTAGACGTACTGAGGTAAAGTTTGGTGTTCCACAAGGTTCTGTCTTGGGTCCTCTGCTTTTTTCTTTATATATGTTACCTCTGGGTGATATTATTCGTAAATATTGTATTAGTTTCCACTGTTATGCTGATGACACACAGTTGTATGTTTCTGCAAAACCTGATGAGAGACACCAGCTTAATAGAATTGAGGAATGTGTAAAGGACATTAGACACTGGATGCTTATTAATTTCCTTCTGCTTTACTCTGACAAGACTGCAGTACTTGTACTAGGACCACATGCAGCTAGAAGTAAGTTTTCTGATTACACAGTAACTCTGGATGGCCTTTCTGTTTCTTCACGTGCAGCAGTAAAAGACCTCAGAGTGATTATTGATCCCAGTCTTTCATTCGAAACTCACATTGATAACATTACCCAGATAGCTTTCTTTCATCTCAGAAATATTGCTAAGATAAGAAATTTAATGTCACTACGTGACGCGGAAAAACTAGTTCATGCTTTCATTACCAGGTTGGATTATTGTAATGCCTTACTCTCTGGATGTTCCAATAAGTGCATAAACAAGCTCCAGTTAGTTCAAAATGCAGCAGCAAGAGTCCTTACCAGAACTCGAAAATATGACCACATCACCCCTGTCTTATCCACACTGCATTGGCTCCCAATCAAATTTTGTATTGATTATAAAGTACTACTATTGACCTTTAAAGCACTAAATGGTCTCGCACCACAGTACCTGAGTGAACTTCTGCTCCTCTATGACCCACCACGCCTACTTAGATCAAAAGGTGCAGGCTATCTGCTGGTACCTCGTATAGTGAAGGCTACATCAGGGGGCAGAGCCTTTTCTTACAAAGCCCCACAGTTATGGAACAGCCTTCCAAGTAGTGTTCGGGAATCAGACACAGTCTCAGTGTTTAAGTCTAGGCTGAAAACACATCTGTTTAGACAAGCCTTTTGTTAATGGTGTTTTATGAGGTAAAGGTGCAGATCTGGAGGGTCCTCAGACATAGAGTGTTTTGGTAAACTGGGATGTATGGATGCTGTCAGTCCCCACTCGCTTGCTCACTCGAGTTTGTTGACGGTGTAGTGGCTGGCTGCTTTATGTCCTGGGGCTCCCTTATGCCTGTGTTACCTTCTGGCTCTCCCCTTTTAGTTATGCTGTCATAGTTCGTTGCCGGAGTCCCTGCTTGTACTCATGGCAATACTGTTCCTACTTATTCAGGTGACATTAGGCATACCTAACAACCTGTGTTTTCTCTCCCTCTCTCTCGCTCTCTCCCCCCCCACCACCAAATCTGTCCCTCTGAGTTACATGTTGGTCCTGGGATCGAGATGCTGACCTCTTCTGCTCCTCGGACCTCCTTGATCCATTCTGGTGCCCTGTGTCTGGTTGGAGTCTCATCGCATTGCTCCTGTGGAGGATGACCCCATGAGGATGGCCCCATGAGGACAGTTGAACGTCACACCTGGAGGATGCTCTGGACTCTTACAGTAATGCTTTTATGGCTGAGGACTACAGTTGACTTGCTAACTTTAGGACTGCAGTTGTCATGAACAGTTTTGCACTCAAGTTTCCATCAATGAAGAGTTTATAACATCAACGAAACTGACTTCATGTTAAAACTGTTAATGTTATAGTCATGCTGTCTGTTGTTGCCCAAATGAGGATGGGTTCCCTTTTGAGTCTGGTTCCTCTCGAGGTTTCTTCCTCATGTCGTCTGAGGGAGTTTTTCCTTGCCACCGTCGCCACAGGCTTGCTCATTGGGCATAGATTAGGGATAAAATTAGGTCATGTTTTAAGTCGTTCAAATTCTGTAAAGCTGCTTTGCAACAATGTTTATTGTTAAAAGCGCTATACAAATAAACTTGACTTGACTTGACTAAACATGTCCCAATCTGTGCATTCAAAACAGTCCTGTAATGCTGACATAGCACCCTCAGGTCAGACCCTCACCTGTTTCCTGGTGGGTTTTTTCCTGGTGAGCATGGGCCTGTATGCAGGGATCAACATCACAAAAAGATGGGGGTGGGGGGCTGCCTTAAATTCCTTCATAAAAAATGTCAAGCTTTTTATCTTGTTGGAAGACACATCTTTTCTTTGTTTGCAACCACGTGACCAAAACTGCTTGCATCATTGACCACTGCATGTTGGAGGATATACAATCAAACAATATGGTGTTTGTAAACAGCATCTGTAAGCATTTATGTGTATCATTCTGAACTTCAATATCATCCATCTCTATATCTGGTGCAGTGGTAAGAGTACAGACTGGAAGGTAAAGAGGAGTTACATTTAGAAGCATGTAATCATTTCTCAAATCTATTTTAAAAACAATCATTTTGACTGCTTCAAAAGATAGGTATCTAATACAGTATATAACAAATTTAGTTATAAAGGAGCACTCACCGGGTGAGGAGACTGCAGTATTGGGTAGTGGATTGACATGAATCTTGTTCAACTGACTCTGTAATCGTTTGGGAAGATTGTTCAATAATTTTGTGTTTTTCCTGTGCTCTGTAAGCCTAGCATTTCAAGCTACTGTTTTAGTACCATCTTTGATTTTGTTGTGGCCCATATTTTGTGTTGGAGCCCAGTCTGGGTCTGTAAAATTGTAGAGATCAGCTGGTTTCCCTAATGGAAAGAAAAAGCAGTGTCATCAAAAATTATATACAGCTCTTTTTAAAATGAAATAATCGTAGAAGCCTTTGATTGTTGGGTCACACACTCAATGATCACAGCTTTGTCACGTTTGATAGTGGCAAGTTTCTGCACGACCAGGCTATTAAACGATCCAATATTTATATATTGCGATTTTTCATTAATAACTAGTTTGTAGCACTAATAAATGTACCACTGATAAAATGTTCTCTGCAGACTCGTGTGGTTTTTGCTTTCTCATCGCTTAGATCAGCCCAGTTTATGCTGGAGAGCCATTGATGTCTTTGCTCCATGGACAACTTTCTTGTTTTTTCTCCTTGATTATTTACAATTGCTTGAATTCTAAAGAACTTATAAGTTCCCTCGTCTTGTATAGAGTTGTGCCCACATCCAATTACAGCACAAACAGTAGGCATAGCGAAGAAACAAGAGGAATTCTTGAGCGTAACAACCTCTTGAGTATATCATCTATAGCAAATGTGCGCTGTGTGAGTTTGTGTATATTCTCCTACATGGCCGACTTCCGGTTCAAAGTGTCATGCATAATTAGCTATGACATCATGTGCAAACAAAAAATAGGATATTTTTTATCACCTGACAGAAGCAATCAGGTTTTGGGGTAAAATGTCATGGTACCTAGCCAAATTAATGATGCTAATTATTAATGATCCCTCAATATATTTTGCAGGAGGTATTAGGTGTCAGTGGTACTTTTTTATTATATCCCCAATTGAACTTAATGTTTTTGGTTTTTTTGACTCATTTATCCTGAACAACCGTTGGTTTCCTCCTGGTGATGGATGTGAAAGAGATTCTCCATATGTGCAACAATGTTCGGATAGACTGTTGTGTGTAAACAATGCTTGATTGGTATTTAAGGACTCAGTGTGCCAAGAAGACTTTCCTTACACCATTACACCAATCTGAACTACTTACCCAAGGCAAGGTGGGTCCATGGATTCATGCTGTTGATGCTGAATTAGCACCAACATTGATGAATTTACATTGATGGAAATGGATGTTTAAACATCTGTTTAAACTTTAGACACTGTTGTATATGAAAATGCCAAAAGATCAGCAGTTTCTGAAACACTCAGACCCTCATCTGGCACCAAGAGCAATGCAATGGTCAAAGTCACAGAGATCACATTTCCCCCCATTCTGATGTTTGACATGAACATTAACTGAGGCTCTTGGCATGTACAGTGGTGCTTGAAAGTTTGTGAACCCTTTAGAATTTTCTATATTTCTGCATAAATATGACCTAAAACGTCATCAGATTTTCACACAAGTCCTAAAAGTAGTTAAAGAGAACCCAGTTAAACAAATGAGACAAAAATATTATACTTGGTCATTTATTTATTGAGGAAAATGATCCAATATTACATCTTTGTGAGTGGCAAAAGTATGTGAACCTCTAGGATTAGCAGTTAATTTGAAGGTGAAATTAGAGTCAGGTGTTTTCAATCAATGGGATGACAATCAGGTGTGAGTGGGCACCCTCTTTTATGTAAGGAACAGGGATCTATCAAAGTCTGATCTTCACAACACATGTTTGTGGAAGTGTATCATGGCACGAACAAAGGAGATTTCTGAGGACCTCAGAAAAAGTGTTGTTGATGCTCATCAGGCTGGAAAAGGTTACAAAACCATCTCTAAAGAGTTTGGACTCCACCAATCCACAGTCAGACAGATTGTGTACAAATGGAGAAAATTCAAGCCCATTGTTACCCTCCCCAGGAGTGGTCGACCAACAAAGATTACTCCAAGAGCAAGGTGTGTAATCATCGGCAAGGTCACAAAGGACCCCAGGGTAACTTCTAAGCAACTGAAGGCCTCTCTCACATTGGCTAATGTTAATGTTCATGAGTCCACCATCAGGAGAACACTGAACAACAATGGTGTGCATGGCAGGGTTGCAAGGAGAAAGCCACTGTTCTCCAAACAGAACATTGCTGCACGTTTGCAGTTTGCTAAAGATCACATGGACAAGCCAGAAGGGTACTGGAAAATGTTTTGTGGACGGATGAGACCAAAATAGAATTTTTGGTTTAAATGAGAAGCGTTATGTTTGGAGAAAGGAAAACACTGCATTCCAGCATAAGAACCTTATCCCATTTGTGAAACATGGTGGTGGTAGTATCATGGTTTGGGCCTGTTTTGCTGCATCTGGGCCAGGACGGCTTGCCATCATTGATGGAACAATGAATTCTGAATTATACCAGCGAATTCTAAAGGAAAATTTCAGGACATCTGTCCATGAACTGAGTCTCAAGATAAGCCGGGTCATGCAGCAAGACAACAATCCTAAGCACACAGGTCGTTCTACCAAAGAATGGTTAAAGAAGAATAAAGTAAATGTTTTGGAATGGCCAAGTCAAAGTCCTGACCTTAATCCAATCGAAATGTTGTGGAAGGACCTGAAGCGAGCAGTTCATGTGAGAAAACCCACCAACATCCCGGAGTTGAAGCTGTTCTGTACAGAGGAATGGGCTAAAATTCCTCCAAGCCAGTGTGCAGGACTGATCAACAGTTACTGGAAACGTTTAGTTGCAGTTATTGCTGCACAGGGGGATCACAGTAGATACTGAAAGCAAAGGTTCACATACTTTTGCCACTCACAGATATGTAATATTGGATCATTTTCCTCCATAAATAAATGACCAAGTATAATATTTTTGTCTCATTTGTTTAACTGGGTACTCTTTATCTACTTTTAGGGCTTGTGTGAAAATCTGATGACGTTTTAGGTCATATTTATGCAGAAATATAGAAAATTCTAAAGGGTTCACAAACTTTCAAGCACCACTGTATCTGCATGATTTTATGGATTGTGCTGCTGCTACAGATAATTGTCTGTTTGGATAATTGCATGAATGATCAGGGCTGCAGGGGTTCACAGTTTTAAAGTGGCTGGTAAGTGTATCTAGGAAAAGTGATTAGTTTCTCAAGTTGCTTCTCGTGTGTATTCAATATTCTCTTTAAGGGTGCTAATCATTTTGGATTGTGTATAACTGAAAGTGTTTATCTGTCTTGCAACAGCAACCCTGCACATTCTCTGTAGATTATGCTGCAGTCTCAGTGGACGGGATGTTTCTGGTTTGCCTTGGGTTTTGTTTGGCTCTCTGTCAGTGTTAGCACTAAACTCCAGATTGTGATCTTTGGTTCAGCAGTGCTGTCATGCAGAGTGTGGGGCTGCCAGAGATTCAGATGAACCTACCTGATGTGCTCAACAGAACAAATATGAGCATGAATTTGGTACAAGACAGAAGTGAGGAAGTAGAACACGACTTGCTATTAATGATGTTCTCTGGCAGGCCTGTGCATCTTGAGGGAAGGAGTTTCCTTCTCTCAGTTTCAGACTGCATCAACACAGTGACAGGATCTGGCTATGCAGTGCATGTTTTTTCTCTCTGTGTAAAGTATTACTTACAGACTTATGGTTGACTGATGCCAAATCGTTTTGACCCCAGTTTCTGTTGATGTATTTTACTGATAGTTGTCTCAGGCATTGCAAGTTCAGGAAGTACACCTGCACCTGCTGAGTCAAGATTACTATCAAGATGCAATACATTGGAAGAATGCCTTTCTTTAAAGATAAGAAAAGGTTGAGATCGAGCAGACTGACTGACACCATTTGAACCATGCTGTTACTTGCAGAACACAAAAAGCTCAGAGTCACTACTATATCAACTCAAGTCAAGTTTATTTGTACAGTATAGCACTTTTAACAATAAACATTGTCGCAAAGCAGCTTTACAGAATTTGAACGACTTAAAACATGAGCAAATTTTATCCCTAATCTAAGAGTATGATGCTAGTCTATTGACAATTTGATTCTTTCATTAAATTAATTGATAGATTATAATATTGCCATCAACATTTGATGAAACAAATCAGTTCATGTTAAACAGCTTTTCTGGTAACTTTGTTTACAGAATGTACTGGCAGGTTTTCAGATAGAAAACACAAATAATTAGCTTGTTTTTGCTAATATACAGTACATACACCTGTTGTGCTGACTAATTACAGGAAGTTAGCTCAGCAGTCCATCACATCAAACAATTTAATACTAACAAAAATAGAGTGAGGCTAAATACCTTGCTAACAAGACAACATTTGCTAGCTACTATTGTCATCAATTGTAATCATGTGTTGCTGCCAATGAAGGTAAGACTTAAAAAATGTAAACATTGATGCAAATAGGTAGGATTTCTGTTAGCCAGGCTAATGCTAGGTTAGGCAGTAGGCAACTTTTAAGTAGTTGTTGAATATCTGGCTAGCAAGCTAAACTCAGAGTTAACTTTTCACACATTGAAACTGTGTTCCTGATACCAGTGACATACAAAACCAAATTAGGGTTTTTTGTTTGTTTGGTTTTGTTTTTTACTCATTTATGCTTATGTTTTTTTAACGTGATCAATTTATTTTCACACAAATATTGCATGTAATCACACAAAATTTCATATATACAAATTCCAGGCATAGCATGTCAAAATGCACTTTCACACGTTTTTCATGTAATCACACATTAATGACATTCATACGTGGAAAAACATGCAATCATACATGAAAGATATGTGGATTTATTTTATTTTTATTATTAATTTTTTTTTGTAAGGCTGTCCAAATTGGAGTTTCCTGCAACTTTGCTATCTGAAGAGTGTCTGAGTCAGACCTAAGCTATTCAGGTCAGCTTTCTCTTTTAGCTTTATCCAGCCTTTCTCTTTTTCTATCAGCATATAAGCAATTAAAGACTCTCATTCCCTTTTACCATCCCTCTTTCTTGCACTGTTTCTATCTGTACCCCATATGGTTCCATGCTTTGGCGCCACCACACTTTCGTACCACTTCATCTCTTCTTCTTAGTTTTTCCTTCCTCTCTGTTCCTCTTTTTTCCACCCCTGCCTCCCCTCTCTCTCATTGCAGTCTGTGCACAGGCCTGCAGCAGTATTTATGAGTGCCTGTGCGGTGGCGTCAGGGGATGACTGATGAGGTTTCCAGACCTCGGCGCTTAGCTACGTTCCCCCACCGTGCTCTCTTACACACCTCCCATGATGAGTTTACCTTTGATTTTTAACAATTCAAAATATGACACAAGGTCATAGGAGTTAGGAAGAATTGATATTGACATTATTGTACTACTTAACACAAAAACACAGTTCATTCAGAGCAACAAAAAAAAAATCTATAAAATAAAAAAATGAAGACAGACCATGCATATAAACAACAAGACGAATGGAGAACAGCGTATTAAACATAGAGTCTAAAGACAACTTTTTCCAGATGTTTTCCTGGGCAGAGGTTTTGAAATTAAATGTCTGCCAGAGAGACTGGAAATTATGTCTAGATTAAAAAGAGCACTGAACAGTTCTACAAGGTATGAAAGAAAATGTTCCTCATGTGTGTACTATTAATAATATAAGTTTACTTTAATGGTTAATCTCTTTTTAAATTGATTTACATTTCAGATCATTTGTATCTGAATAACTACTGGGTATTAAGAACTATTGAGGAAATGGGTGTTTACACAGACACTATATGAACCCAGGCCTTCAAAATAAGCTTGTATTTTATTTCAAGGTTGTATTTATGTAAAAAGAGGAAAGAAAAAAAGGAGACTGTTGCAAGGTCAGTAATGCAGTTTTACAGTCTAAGCTGCTTTCATACAAAACAACTTGAAATCTGAAACACATTTAGACCACACCCCTTGGACAGCAAATTCACATCAAGACACACATGGATTGAAGCAGATTATCATTTTTCACTTATTCGAACTCTCACCACAGCACTTCCCCCAGTTTCAGATGCTTAACCTTACAACTAGCCTCGGACTACACTGAACATAAAAAAAACCTCTTTAATCTTTAATTTAGTTGGAGCAGTCTAACTAAACTGGTATGGACTAGTTTTGCTGGGGTTTTTTTTTCCCCTTTTTGCTGAAACAGTAATATGGTGGCTTCCACCCACCATATGCACATTATCAGAAGTCTGGGAAGAATTCAGTCATATTTTCCATTCTCTCTCTCTCTCTCTCTCTCTGTCTGTTAGCATGTGCATCTTGGTAAGGAGGAGGGGACTGGTGCTCAGGGACGGGGTTGTAAATAAAGGACAGGACCATGGAGACACATCTGCATGATTAAGGAAGTGAGGCTGGACTAAGACGAAAGAAGAGAAACCATGTCACAGTGTGACCCAAATACAGCAATTCATGTAGAAACACCAAATGTTCTCATAGCTCCCTTACCAAAAACATTGTTGCTGTTACACATTTTAAAACAGATCCCTGGACAAAAAAAAAAAAAACATGGCCGCATTATGGAAAGCCAAAATCAGACAGATCACGCAATGAAAACACTTTCCTAGTTTTCCCCCTGGTATGCTTTCTGAAATGGGAGGAGCCATATCTAAGGGGAGGTCTATGCTTAGCATCTCTTTTTCCTTCAGGCATCCATATCCCAGCGTGTCCACTGGTGACGTGGTATGAGAATGAAGCATATTACTCTCCTTAGGAGGAGCTTTAACATCCAACTAAACAGTAGTTCAAATTTTATCTAGCTACAGATGTCCTATAGGTCCTTAAACCTATGAACCTACCATCTTGTTAAGAACCTGAGCTCAGAATCTTAATACATGAAATCAGTGTGTGTTACCTGGACAGTAAAATAGTCGCCTGTTCGGGAAAATTATGGGTTTGTTAGAGAGAGTTGAACAATGACTCTCTGTAAAGACAGAGGCATGATAAGCCATGCCATTACAACTTCAAGGTGCAAGGCTGCCAAGTACTTGGAAGACAGCCCACCATCCTGTAATCGAGTCCACCCAAGCAAATCCTGAAGGAGGAGTCTGGGCCTTCACTTGCATGCAGAGTTGTACTTGAAAGTAAGTGCACTCATCTCATGGTGATGCTGGAGGGCAATTTTTCTTATCACATCCCAGGGTGAAAATTAAAGGTGAAAGGTGTTTATGCACAGTCTGTATCCCATTACCAGTCTTCCCCCTTGGAATCAGTTATTACTGTCAAGTTGTACCGTCTTAGATGGCACGGTGGTGCAGTGGGTAACATTTCCATCTCACAGCTTCAGGTTCAAGTTCAATCAGGTTACAGTTAGCATGGAGTTTCTCACACATGTTCTCACCATGTGGGTTTCCTCTGGATTCTCTGGGTTCTCCCCACCTTCCAAAACCATGAATGAAGGTGGGTTGGCTATACCAAATTGACCCTAGGTGTGTGTGTGTGTGTGTGTGTGTGTGTGTGTGTGTGTGTGTGTGTGTGTGTGTGTGTTTGTTTTGCCCTGTAATGGACTGGCATCCCATTCAGGGTGTGTCCCTGCCTCATGCCCTCACTGTTCCCACAATTAACCCTGGATCCACCATAACCCTGAAATGAATGAATATAGAGTCTTGCTGGATCTCCAAGAATTCCTTGAAAAAGTGTTTGTTGTTGGTTGGATTCCCATCAGGTGAACATTCTGAGAGAATCAGCATGTATGTGATCTCCCAGATTTCAGAATACAACATTATAGGATAACATTTAGCCCCTTAGCTTGTTGTAGGTAATCCCAATAGGTAGAGATGATAGACAAAACAAACAAACAAATAAATAAATAAACAAGAAAGTTAATTCCACTCTAGTATAGAGATTCAGACCTCAGTTTAACTGTCCATGCCTCAGAGGGACAAAGCTAATTTCTGAAAGTCCCTTTCCATACGGACAACTGCTAACTGCAAACCCAGGACTTTATTTCCATGTTTAAACTGTTGCTGCAAGAACATGTGTGAGGGAATCTTGAAAAAAAAATCTAGAGCAAAATGCTGGAATACCTTCTACAATGTTGAGTCAAACGTCCATGCAGGAAAACCTGGAGTGATGTTAGGAAAGCATTAGTCAGGCACAGATTTTTGTGCTTACTTCACTAAGGAATACTTTCAAACAGACTGCAGAGCTCAAGGTTAAACTGATTTTTTAATGCCATACAGTGCTTTCAAGTCACATATTAAACTTCCAATTGTATGAAAATATACGTTTGAACACCTTCAAACCATGGTTTGCATTACAGCAAATAAATAGTGACCAATGCAAAATGGCATGGTATTTTAAAGTGCCAGTCCACCATTGGATGTATTCTTTGGCATAAAATACAATATATTTTATGACAACATGACTAGACAGAGAAATCTTTTAGCTTCAAAATGATATATCAAACATAATTTTTTGACAACGACAAGTATATTAATTTTGCGACCAAAGTCACCTACCCTTTTAATTTCCGCGCGGTAGTGAAACGTGATGTCATCGGCAGGTTCCCCTTCTTGTGTACCACGTGTCGGTCTATTTTTAGACCAGGAAACCCCCAAAGTGAGAGAGTCATTTCTCCTCGTATATGGGGGCCAAAAAAATTGCAAAAAATTTTGAGTTAATCTTTCAGTTAGCTAGATTTATTGGTATTAGCTAGATTTATTGGTATTATTTTTATCGCGTTCTATCCGCCATTGCTGATAATATGTGCCACGCCACACGTCACGTGGTACACAAGAAGGGGAACCTGCCGATGACATCACGCGCGGAAATTAAAAGGGTAGGTGACTTTGGTCGCAAAATTAATATACTTGTCGTTGTCAAAAAATTATGTTTGATATATCATTTTGAAGCTAAAAGATTTCTCTATCTAGTGATACCATTTATATATGTTGTCAAAATACATTGTATTTTATGCCAAAGAATACATCCAATGGTGGAATGGCACTTTAAGGGAATTTCCAAATGATACTTTAGCTCCCTTTTGTATATTACAGATTTTTAAATCAAACATTACAGAGCTAAAGGAGCCATACAGTGACTGATAGAATCCCAGGAACAAGGAGGGAATTGGAGAGAAAGAAAAGAAAAAGGGGAAGGACAAAGGGAGTGCTTGGGGGTTTGGCATGGATTTCTCCAGCAACAACTCAAGCGTTCTCTCCCCTCTCTGCAAGTAGGAACATGTGAGAAGCACCAGATGCTCAGGGACTGAGGAATCTTTGCAGCCCACTTTTGGAGACTCTCTCAGCACCATAAACATGAAATGTTCTTAATGGTGTTTACAACAGTCTAAATAGAATCTATGCATCAAACATAGTGGACATCTTATGAATTATGTAAGATATAATCAATTATGAAGGAAACTACATCAAAACTAGTGTTAGCTGACAACAAAATTATGTCATCACAGCTGCCACGTGTGAGTTTGAAAAATCAGACATGATGGCACAGCAAGCAGTAAAAAGTTTCTGCTTTGAATCTCACTGAAGAACATACCTATAAGATTAATGTTCTGTTTAAGCACTTTTAAAAATCATGACTTCTGTAGTTTATTACTGCTGCAGCCCTGGATCATACAATCATTACTTTGGCAAACACATTGTTTTCCAGGTTCTAAATTAATTCACATGCAAATGTTAAAACTTTACATGCAAAACAGATCTAGCCAGGTAAAGATTAACTAGATCTGCCTAACAGACACACCCAAAAAATAGAAGCCTAGCAGAAAGGGTGCAGAAAGAATGCTAAATTTTTAAAGCTTCATAATCACTACACTTACTGTATCAGGTAGGAAGAGTGCTTGTTTTTTCCCAACCTAGTTCATTCTACAGTTAGTCAACTCCCAGCCAGTTAACTCCATATTTTACTCAAATAGAGCCAATTTTGACATGTGTACCAGGTTAGGAACAAAATGCAGAGCTTCTAGAAACAGACATGCTTACAGGTTCAGTTTAGGAAAATCTACCTCTGTGTAAATTGACGGTTTTTAAAATCAGTGGGATTTTCTGACAGTTTCAAAACATTTTACTTATCCTCTAATACTGAACATATCAACCCATAATCACAAACAATTTTGTGTGTGTCATCAAACTATACTGAAAGACAGAATATCCTGAAGGATGAGATGGAAACATTTAAAGCTCATATGGTCCTAATATTTCATCTGGCTTTTGTCTGGCCACAAGGTGTGTAATACAGAACACATTAGCCTGTACATGCCCATTTTGGAGCGGTGACACATTGTCCCTGGCTAGCAAAATGCCTTGTTTGATAGTCTCTGTAATGAAAGTCAACACTTTCCATTTAATTCCACTTCTTTTTGGATTGGGAAAGGGGGGAGTGTCAGAGTTCTCTAATTGTAGGTACCAGAGCAGCTGGTGGATTTGAAAGGGAGTTTTATAAAACAGAGCAGGAGCCACACCTAGTCATCTGACGTGGTGGTACTACTGAGATAAAACCAAGACATTACTGAGAGACGGGAAGAGGGTATGTGGCAGAGCTAGCACCTGAGGTTTCTAGCAAGTCGTGACCTTAGCATTATAAGGATCTAAGTCAAGACAGAATGCCACATCCATCGTATAATACTATGTTAGTCCTTCTGGAGGGAATCCAATCAATTAAAATCACTCACTTTTTGTAACTGCTTTATCCTGGTCAGGGTGGCAGTAGATCTGGAGCCTTTGCCTTGCCATCCCGGATGGGATGCCAGTCCATAGCATGCACTCATTCATGCCAAGGGGCAGTTTATCATAGTTAAGCCACCTATAAGCATGTTTTTGAGAGGTGGAAGGAATAACCCGAAGGAAAGCCACATGCACACTTGAAGACTGTGCAGAATTCCACAGACAGTAACCCGAGCTCAGGATTGAACTGTGAGGTGGCAACTCCAACCCGCTGTACCACCATTAGTTAAAATCTTTGAAGCAAAAAGATGCAAAACATTTGCAGACTCAGAAAATGGTAATTATGAAGGTTAAGTGTACATCATCCATCCATAACCACTTATCCTGTGCAGAGTCACAGGCAAGCTGGATCCTCATCTCATCTCATCTCATTATCTCCAGCCGCTTCATCCTTCTACAGGGTCGCAGGCAAGCTGGATCCTATCCCAGCAAACTATGGGTGAGAGGCAGGGTACACCCTGGACAAGTCAATTGCAGGGCTGACACATAGAGAAAAAGAACCAGTCACACTCACTTTAGAGCCATCAATTAGCTTAACTCGCATATCTTTGGTCTGTGGGGGAACCTAGAGGAAACCCACACAGACACAGGGAGAACATGCAAACTCCACACGGAAAGGCCCCTTTCAGCCACTGGGTTCAAACCCAGAACCTTCTCACTGTGAGGCTATAGTGCTAACCACTACACTACCATGCCATCATCATCATTATTGTCATACCTTTCATTACTTTCAGACTTGGATGAAATGTCATATGATAAACTGTTACTGTTACAGCTATGACTGACTGCTAGTGATAATATTTCATAATTATTCCAAATGTATTTAATATACTACATTAATCACTATTCCATTTCAATATGATTTGTGCATTTTCATAGTTGGGTAACAGCATTCAGGGGCACTGTCCCTAACACACCAGTGTGCTGTCTTTTTCATGGTGCACTGGTCCAACATGTGTCCACCCTAATCACCAGTCTGCATGCTCCCAGACATAAACCACAAAGCCCCACATTACTGCTGCTCCTGCCTGAACAAAAACACAGAAAATTGCAACTTCTATTTAAACACAGGCGAGTCTCAACTGTATCTCCACATTTCCACTTCATTCAGTGTTTGTGCTGTCTTGTGCTATTTTGTGCTGTGTACTGTCTTGTAGTAAATAATGAATGTAATTTTTTGGGTGGGACATTGGGAAGTAACTGATGTGTTATCGCTGTTTTACCACACACACACACACACACACACACACACACACGCAAAGCCAGTCAATAAGTCGCATATATTCAGCAAGTAAATTATTCCAGCAAATAAATGGTAGCTAGTACACTCTCAGAATATAAAGTACATTATTATCCCTTAAGGGGTACAATGGCTTGTCACTGGAGCAACACCCTCTTAGGTACTTATTTGTACCCTTTATATACTGTTTGTGAACATATATGTACCTATTTAGCCCCAGAAAACATACACATAGTGACCTTGAGGTCCAATAATGAGCCCTAGGAGGTACATTAGTGTAGACTGTACCTTGGGGAACAGAAATGGACTCCTACCCCTATTCCTGGCAGTGTAGGAATGATGTTACTCCATGCTCACGGTATGAATATTTTGTCGGGGGGGCAGAGAGGACATCCGTCTATTATCTATACAGCTTATCCATCAGAGTCGTGGGCAAAGGTGGAGGCAATCCCAGCTGACTTCAAGCAAGAGGATGGATACTTTCTGGACAGTATTCTTCCAGGCATTCCAGTTTCCTTCCACAGTCCAAAGACATGGCTACTCTAAATTGCCCATGAGTGTGAATGGTTGTTCATCTCTGTAGACCTGCAATAGAATGGTGAAAGTCCCCAGTTTTCCACAAGGCCCAAACCAGGAACCTTCTTGCTGTGAGGTGACAGTACTAACCACTGCAGCACCATGCCATCCAGCATAGAGGACAGTTAATGATATTACTGTTTCTGTCTTCATCTTGCACACTGTGACAATGGCCATGGGAGAAACACCTGCTGTGAACACAGTTGAATTTTTAATACCCCTTTCAACCTAAATTGATCAAAATGAACACTGCCATTGTTTTAGTCCACAGCTTACTTTCATTCTAGTCTCCATAATTAGAAAGGATGTGATTAGCAAGTTTATGCTACACTGTTATATAGCTAACTACGTTGCTAGCTTAGTTGGTAAAGTGTCTTGAAGTATGGAGTGCAATTATCAGCAACTAGAAACTATCATAATTACATTAATTTATACTTATAAAGTGATAACATCTGATAATCAAGGCGTGCGAGAAAAATGTGGGCAGCTGAAAGACTGGTTCTAAACTTCTTTACAAATGAGGCAAATTAAACAGTGAGGTTGCAGTATTATGTCAAATACGTTTAGTTTAATCAACTAAGGGTAATGTATTGTTTGCCTTTTTGTTAGGCTGGAGATGTCAGGGATGTCAGCTTTTAGATCAGACTACATCTTTCTGGTCTCATAATGAAAATAGAAACAAGTGACTCTGGAGATGTGAGGTGGCAATGCTGCTATACCAGTGAAAAAGTTACAGTGTTAATTCTGTTGTTGAAAGATCTACTGTATGACTATCAAAATATAATGACTTCAACAAATAAATATGTAATACAAAAGCAAAGTGTTTTTTTTTTAGTTTCATACATTCATTTGAATTATTGTAGAAGGCAAATTCATTAGCATGTATTCCCATCCATCCAATATCCTGTGCAGGATCGCAGGCAAGCTGGAGCCTATCCCAGCTCACTATAGACAAGAGGCGGGGTACACCCTTGGACAAGTCGCCAGGTCATCACAGGGCTGACACATAGAGACAAGCAACCATTCACACCTGCTGTCAATTTAGAGTCACTAACTAGCCTAACCCTCGTGCAGATTCGGGGGTCCCCCATCCAAAAAACCAAAAAAGTTTTAGTATTGCAGATACCAAGATATGCCTGCTGTTTTTATTTAATTAATGAGGTTTAAAAAAAAAACAAAATTAATCATTATATGGTACTGAGCTGAAGAGTTTATGGTATAAATTTATATTTACTATTAGGTTCTAGCAGGCGGCACGGTGGTGTAGTGGTTAGCGCTGTCGCCTCACAGCAAGAAGGTCCAGGTTTGAGCCCCGTGGCTGGCGAGGGCCTTTCTGTGTGGAGTTTGCATGTTCTCCCTGTGTCTGTGTGGGTTTCCTCTGGGTGCTCTGGTTTCCCCCACAGTCCAAAGACATGCAGGTTAGGTTAACTGGTGACTCTAAATTGACCATGAATGGTTGTCTGCGTCTATGTGTCAGCCCTGTGATAACCTGGCGACTTGTCCAGGATGTACCCAGCCTTTTGCCTGTAGTCAGCTGGGATAGGCTCCAGCTTGCCTGCGACCCTGTAGAACAGGATAAAGCAGCTAGAGATAATGAGATGAAATATTAGGTTCTAGCTTAGGTTTTTTTGCTCGTGACACGAATACAGTGAAAAGCAAGCTGGGCGAGTCCTGTTGGATTTTAACAGGGTGTGGGAACTTTGTGCATCTGCATAATAACAGTGTGGGAAATAAGGCCGGACCAGTGGACATTGACTGGTAATTTTCACATTTGTCCATCTGTATTTCAAAAGCATCAAACCGGATGGCCCATGAAAAATTGTAAAGATATGGGTCTAATCTACTTCTAATTTTCTTCCAAATGTTACACTGGGTGAATACATTATGTCATAACACGGCCTGTGTTTGGCTGATCACAGACACTCTCAATGAATGACAAGTCGCCTCTCTTCAGCGAGTACGAGTGCATTCTGGCATGACAACACGCGACACTGTTATCAGCTGGGTAGGTATACCACTAACATTAAAAGAAAATAGACTACTACAGGTTTTGGACCTTGACAAAGTATTTTTAACCCTCTGGGGTCAAGAGCTTCTCCGACGAAGCTCGGCAGGTTTACAATGAGTAGGTCATGTATTTAAATACATATCTAGAGTTTTTATCATACAAGCATGATAAAAATATTGACAGAAACTTTATACTTTCCTGTTTGCCCACTGCCAAATAATATCTCATCTCATTATCTCTAGCCACTTTATCCTTCTACAGGGTCGCAGGCAAGCTGGAGCCTATCCCAGCTGACTACGGGCGAAAGGCGGGGTACACCCTGGACAAGTCGCTAGGTCATCACAGGGCTGACACATAGACACAGACAACCATTCACATTCACACCTGCGGTCAATTTAGAGTCACCAGTTAACCTAACCTGCATGTCTTTGGACTGTGGGGGAAACCGGAGCACCCGGAGGAAACCCACGCAGACACGAGGAGAACATGCAAACTCCGCACAGAAAGGCCCTCACCGGCCACGGGGCTCGAATCCAGACCTTCTTGCTGTGAGGCGACAGCACTAACCACTACACCACCGTGCCACCCTCCAAATAATATTATATTTTTTAAATTACCTAAATTAGATGAAACATAAAACTTGTCACCTTACTCAGTCACACCAGAGTCAGAGCACTGAGTGCACACTTACGCATTCATAAAAGACTATTCACATGATAACGGCATGATAATCACTTTCACTCTTTCAGTTTTGATTTATTTCTCTTTTGTGGTGTTTTCTTCAATTTTCTAAGTTCTAGTCCAGCAGATTTTAGTCTGAATGCCAAATTATGTCACCATGTCTAGTTTTCAGTCATTTTAAAAGTAATTTTGTTACAAAGTTACTTGGAATCTCGTACTCAAAATTTTAACTCAATTATGTAAGAATAGTTATATTGTTAATTGCTAAATTTCTTATAGACTTATTATAAACATAATATGAAATAGTCATTGTTGACATAATGTTTCATGAGTGTTATTATAGTACCTACCGGTATGTATGAGTATCAGTAAGTTGTAACCAACTGGAACATCCTTGTCCCCCATACTTTTTTCTAGACATGGAACTGACCTATGTGCACTACTGTTTTCTTGGGTATAACTTTAAGCACGTTTCTTGAATCTTCTGACATTTTCTTGTAAATTGGATTCAATTTGTAGCATAATTACTGGTAAGTGGCCTAGTGTCCACCTCTTGATTGTGAGTTCTACTCACGGTTGGGTCATACCAAAAACCATCATAAAAATGGTGTCCACTGCCATCTGGCAAGGCATGCTGCAATACAGGTGTGAGTGGGGACTTAAACTCTCGTGGTTACCAGAGGACTAGCTCTGCACTGTAAGCCTAGTTATGTAATATAGATGAGAGGCTGAAGGCTACAAAATGGAGATTGGTGCTGCCAAACGTGCCATGAATGGTGTGGGAAGGACTTTGACTTTTTTGTAGTGTAATTAGCAACTACTGTCGAGTGTAATTTGGCCTTTGAAGATCACAAAAATGTGCCTAGAAATAGCCGAGAAGCCATCTCCAGGCATTTAAAGCCCTTCAGCTTCCAGGGCCCTAAGGCAGGCCCCGGATCACCAGCCACATTGTTCCAGGCCTTTGGCCCGTCATTCAGACAGGCTGAAATTTGGATGGACAGGCAACATTTCAGACTTGTCTGTCCTGTAACAGTTTGCTTAAAATTCCCCAGTGAGCTCAGACTGCAGTTGCTAAAATAGTAATAATTTATTGATATAAGGTGTTTTGTGGTCAGTGTACTACACTGTAGTGTGTCATGTGGTAATGCATTATATGACAGTGCAACTTTCATGAATATTACCATATATTGTATCAGTTGTAATCATGTTCTACACATATACAGTGGGGCAAAAAAGTATTTAATTGTGCAAGTTCCCCCACTTAAAAAGATGAGAGAGACCTGTAATTTTCATCACAGGTACACTTCAACTATGAGAGACAGAATGAGGGGAAAGAATCCAGGAAATCACATTGTAGGATTTTTAATGAATTAATTGGTAAATTCCTCTTTAAAATAAGTATTTGGTCACCTACAAACAAGCAAGATTTCTGGCTCTCACAGACCTGTAGCTTCTTCTTTAAGAGGCTCCTCTGTCCTCCACTCGTTACCTGTATTAATGGCACCTGTTTGAACTCGTTATCAGTATAAAAGACACCTGTCCACAACCTCAAACAGTCACACTCTAAACTCCACTATGGCCAAGACCAAAGAGCTGTCAAAGGACACCAGGAACAAATTTGTAGACCTGCACCAGGCTGGGAAGACTGAATCTGCAATAGGTAAGCAGCTTGGTGTGAAGAAATCAACTGTGGGAGGAATTATTAGAAAATGGAAGACATACAAGACCACTGATAATCTCCCTCGATCTGGGGCTCCACGCAAGATCTCACCCCGTGGGGTCAAAATGATCACAAGAACGGTGAGCAAAAATCCCAGAACCACAGTGAATGACCTGCAGAGAGCTGGGACCAAAGTAACAAAGGCTACCATCAGTAACACACTACGCCGCCAGGGACTCAAATCCTGCAGTGCCCCCTGCTTAAGCCAGTACATGTCCAGCCCCGTCTGAAATTTGCTAGAGAGCATTTGGATGATCCAGAAGAGGATTGGGAGAATGTCATATGGTCAGATGAAACCAAAATAGAACTTTTTGGTAAAAACTCAACTTGTCGTGTTTGGAGGAGAAAGAATGCTGAGTTGCATCCAAAGAACACCATACCTACTGTGAAGCATGGGGGTGGAAACATCATGCTTTGGGGCTGTTTTTCTGCAAAGGGACCAGAACGACTGATCCATGTAAAGGAAAGAATGAATGGGGCCATGTATCGTGAGATTTTGAGTGAAAACCTCCTTCCATCAGCAAGGGTATTGAAGATGAAACGTGGCTGGGTCTTTCAGCATGACAATGATCCCAAACACACCACCCGGGCAACGAAGGAGTGGCTTCGTAAGAAGCATTTCAAGGTCCTGGAGTGGCCTAGCCAGTCTCCAGATCTCAACCCCATAGAAAATCTTTGGAGGGAGTTGAAAGTCCATGTTGCCCAGCGACAGCCCCAAAACATCACTGCTCTAGAGGAGATCTGCATGGAGGAATGGGCCAAAATACAAGCAACAGTGTGTGAAAACCTTGTGAAGACTTACAGAAAACGTTTGACCTCTGTCATTGCCAACAAAGGTTATATAACAAAGTATTGAGATGAACTTTTGTTATTGACCAAATACTTATTTTCCACCATAATTTGCAAATAAATTCTTTAAAAATCAGACAATGTGGTTTTCTGGATTTTTTTTTCTCATTTTGTCTCTCATAGTTGAGGTATACCTATGATGAAAATTACAGGCCTCTCTCATCTTTTTAAGTGGGAGAACTTGCACAATTGGTGACTGACTAAATACTTTTTTGCCCCACTGTACCTGCAACTCTGACAATATAATTTTCAGTAAAATGGTTTTGAAAGTTCCTAGTTTTAAAACATTTTTGATATGGTAATTTACTTTCAGAAATTTAATTTACAACATGTCTCTGACAGCTCAAAATGCATCTCCGGGCATTTAAAAACTGCAGAGTTTCTAGGGGATTCTGGTGGCCCCCCGGACCCCTGGCCTGACTGGGTTGACTCACACCCCCTCCCATTTTCCTGGATCTGCCACGGTAACCTGCATGTCTTTGGACTGTGGGGGAAACCAGAGCACCCAGAGGAAGCCCACGCAGACACAGAGAGAACATGCAAACTCCACACAGAAAGGTCCCCGTCGGCCACTGGGCACAAACCCAGAACCTTCTTGCTGTGAGGTGATAGTGCTAACCACTACATGACCGAGCTGCCCAGCATGTATTAGACTTCAGTCAAAAAATAGTCACTGCTAACTAGAGTTAAGAATGGCCTATTTCTCTGATCTGTGTAGTAATGCCAACATTTTTGAATAACATTGTGGTTACAGGTATGTGCTATCAAATTATTGTTTGAGATCATTGGACTTTATTGATAACTGGGCTACTTTTGAGAGCAAGTCTAGCCTCTTAGGGTGGAACAGTATCCATCCCACCCAGGAAGGTGCTGATCTCATTTCTTGAAATACAGCTCATTGTTTTGGACAGACCTAGTTAATCAGCAACAATCCAGAGCAGCAGACAAAAAGGCTAAAACCTTTGTCTGCTAGCTGGTTTGAGGGACACCCAGATTCCTTCATAGTAAGACTGTCTGTTCCTGAGCAAAACAAAAATCCATGAAATCTAAAAAAAAAAAAAAAAAAAAATATATATATATATATATATATATATATATATATATATATATATATATATTCCAATAATCTAATTAAGATATATTTAGATTATGTAGAATTCACTACCAAAATCTTGAATTCCTTACATTTGAAGTAGATGCATAAATGAAACTAGAACTAATCAGTAATTTAAAGCATTTTGTTTAATAGACTCTTAGATTAGATTAAATGAATGTTTCTCAGTACCATTGCTATATAAAATGCAAGAAAAACTAGTTCATGCTTTTGTTACCTGTGGGATGGATTATTGTAAAGTTGTGCCATCTGGACATTACAGTATGTGCATAAACAAACTCCAGTCAGCCCAGTGTCCATTCTAAAACTAGAAATCATATTTCCCCTATATTATTCACACCATATTAGCTCCCAGTAAAATGTTGCCATAATTTGGCAGTAAAACACTGACTGGTCTAATCCTACAGTATCTAAGTGAACTTTTGGTCTGTTATGATCCAACATGCCTTCTTCAATCAAAAAGTGCAGGCTTTTTATTAGTACCAAGAATAATGAAGATGAGAGCAGGGGGCAGAGCTTTTTCCTACAAAGTCCCCCAGCTATGGAACAGCCAATCAGTGTTCAGGACTCAGACACAGTTACAATCTTTAAGTCTAGGTTGAAAAGCTATTTGTTTAGTCAAATATTTTTAGCAGCAGTTCTCTCAGGGAAAGGAGCACATCTGGGGGTTCAGGAACATAGAGAGTTTGCGTAAACTGGAATGTTTTGCTATTCTTACACATACATGTTTGTTGACTTTGATATAGTCGGATGCTTTATGTCCCAAGGTGCCTTATGGCTGTGTTAGCTTCTATCATGACTGTGTTAGCTTCTGGCAGACCTGCCAGAGTCCTTTCTTGCACTTTGACCAGAATTCACCATGACTTTTTAACCACTGGATAATAAGAGCACATCTCTCTTTCAGCTGGTTACTTAGACATGTATTTCTGCTTCCTGATGCAATTCCTACAGTATACCAGATCCTGACACAGTTCTCCAGCTATGACTCCGCTCACCCCTCTAGACCTGCAAGATTCATCCTGATGATCTACTTCTGCTTTATACTTCCTGTTTCTTCATCTGGAACTTTCTTTTCTTGTGAGTTTTCTTCTGTAGCTGTGGATAATTTCACCTAGATACCCCCTCCCCCACCCCCAAAAAACTTTATTCCCAGGACTCATCTTCCTGCTTCAAAAAAAAAAAAAAACCTCACCTGGATACTGTACTGGATATTGTACCTTCTGAAAATTATTGCTGTAATCAGAAACACTTCTGTGCTCATCCCTGTACTCCCACTTACAGCATGCTTACAACATGATCATACCTACCACTCTAAAGCCCTTCAAACCTTTTTTTTTACTGTTTGTCTTCTCTCTGCCCACTGTAATGATTTATAATCCCACTATATGGTGTCACCCAGAAGAGGACAGGTTCCCATTCGAGTCTGGTTCCCCTCAACACTTCCCCTCCCAACTCAAGGGAGCTCCCTCCCATCAAGGGGGTTTTCCATACTACTGTCATTTCTGACTTGTTCACCGGTGAGCTAAATAAACATCTGGATTTCTGTAAAACTGCTTTGTGACCATTTCTTTTGTAGAAATTGTGATCCAAATGTAATTGAACTTGTGACCTTTTCTGACAACAGCAATTTTGCTTTTGTAATAAATGTTCTGTGACCCAAAAATCCTCTGCCTTTTGTAGTATTGTTAGTCTAACACAATACTAACTACCACTAACATACCTGATTATACCTCACCAGAAAAAATGAAGTTGATGAATTATTTACTTTTAAAAGTGTATGCAAAGTAATGTATTTTCTGACCAGAGTAACATTATTAAGGCCCCCGTCACACTTATTCGGAATTAGCAGGAATCAAGCAGAACCGGCCGTAATGAAAAATTTTTCAAAATTCAGGCCACATTTGGGCGGGAATTTCAAACTGACCAACATTCTTACAGCTCTGTAAGAATGCCGTTCAAATACTTAGAATGCGCTTCGAACCAGCCTCGATTCTTGCACATTCCGGGTATATTACGGTAGCTTTTGAATGAAGTTCAAATGTAGTTGGAACACAGTAGGAATACTGAGAATGCTGTTAGAATGTAGTAAGAATATTAAGAATGCACTTCGAATGCCGTATGAGTGCGGTTCAATTGCTGCCCGAATACCACCCAAACTCTGGTCAGAAGGTGCCTCGAATGCTGTACGAATTCACCTCAAATGCAGTCAGAACGCTCCCAGAATAGCTGCCGAATATGTTTCGAACGTCTAAGAATTCAAAGAGAATGCAGCTTGACTACTTAGAATATACTTAGAATATCCCGGAATATAGAATTTTCATTCTGACGGCATTCCGGCTCATCCGAGGCACATTCGGGACATTCTGGCAGGATTTGAAGTGGCTTGCCATTTCGATTTTTCCCTCGAATGAGATCAGAATGTTTCGAATGCTGTTGGAATGCCGTAAGAATATTTAGAATGTAGTCAGAATGCAGTTAGAATACACTTCGAATGCCGTTCGATATTTCTCCTCTTCAAATGTACCTCGAATGTTTTGAGCATGAGCAAAACATTCGGGCCGGCCACAAGAACGGGCCTGAATGTTTGGAATGCACTCAGAATGCAGTCAGAATTTTTAGAATGCACTTCGAATATCCCGGAATACGAAGAATTTTCATTCCGACGGCATTCTGGCTCATTCCGCCTCTAGTGTGACTACCCTATAAATCCCATATATCTGTGAAAAAACTGTTGCATGATAGAGACACAGGAGTAGCTGTAGGGTTCAGTGACCACACAACTTTCATTTAAGCCATAATGCACATCAAAGAAGGCTTGCTCATTGGGGATAGATTAGGGATAAAATTAGCTCATGTTTTAAGTCGTTCAAATTCTGTAAAGCTGCTTTGCGACAGAGGTGGAAAGTAACGAATTACATTACTCGCGTTACTGTACTTGAGTAGCTTTTTTGTGTACTTATACTTTTTCAAGTAATTTTTAAAGAGTGTACTTTTACTTTTACTTAAGTATGTTTTCTTTTAAGTAGTGTACTTCGGTACATTTTACATCACAACCATTACTGAGTAAAAAAAATAAATAAATAAAAAATAAAAAAAGGCTAAAACGGAGAAGGGGAAATGCGTTCTGGAAATGAATCACGGGAAGGACAGTTGCGAGTCTCACACAGACGATGGCGGACATGCACCGGTGCTTTGGGGGGGGGGGCTTCGGGGGGCTCACGCCCCTGGGCCACAGCCAATCAGGGGCCTTGTAATATTAATAAAATAATAAACTGTCGGAATCGTGGGCCTACATTTAATGTACGGATAGAAATAAGGTTAGAAATAAATGAGCGCACAGTAGCCTGCTGTAAGAGACATGGTGCATGTGGTTCGCGAAACGAACACCCACAACTGTACCAGAATAAAATGGAACAAAATGTAACGTCACGCATGAAAGCGCGCCAAAGACTGCAGACTACAGAGACACAAATTTAGAGGCTTTGAAAGATGAAGCGTTCACATGTTAGCGGGGCACATAAAAGGAAAAAAAGAGAGAGATGCAGGTAATGATAGAATCGTTGCCTAAAGTCACAGACTTTTTTAAGGTAAGGATCACCAATCTGTTCAGAATATCAGCTACTTATCAGTTATCAGCCTACCAGCAGCTAGGCTATGTGCAGCTAGGCTAGATATGCTATGATCTGTCCAACAGTAAAATAAATCAGTTGTGATTTGAATACGTGTCGTGTGATTTGAGTTATAATCCTGTTAGTATAATAGCATATTTCGATGGGGATAATAAAATGTCTAAAACGGCATCTACTGAAGAAATTGATGAAAAGATTGTAGCCTATAATTGTCACAGTTTGGGCAGCAGACAGAGTAAGCATACTGAGGGGAATAGCAATACAAAGCTAGCGCAGATCCACATTTCTCGCTAGCTGTGTTGGGTGTGTCATTAACCCGTGTGGATTTAAGTGAAATACTTGAGAAGTTCTGTGGTCAAGACAACGTTTTAAGGTAAGGACGCTTGATTATTAATGTTTGCCCGCCGTGGCTTGTTGTTGACGAAAGGCCCACATGATTTTGCCTTATGCAGCTACTGCTAGCGTCATGCTTTGAACTAGGTTAAGCTCATTTGTGCTAAAGGATGGGTTTATTGAAGGACTTTGATGTAGCTAGTTTCTTTTTAAAAAATCATATGCTCAAAACAGTATGCCCGTGTTCATCATGTTTAACTTTTTTCTTGATGGAGTGCGTGAAATATTGTTGCAAGTGGTATTTCGATGCAGTCATGTCAAAAAGGCAGTTGAATGCACGGTCTTATTCAAGGAAGACTTGCATGATGCTTGAACATAGATCGGTAAAATAGACCCTAGTAGGACTTGGTTTTGTGTATTTCGGTCTGTAGAGTTATGAGTTTGGCCGCTGTCCATGGTGTTTACGTTTCATGTGGCCGCCGAGCCAAGTACCTTCATCATCATCATCATGTTCCCCTGTCAAAAGTTAAACTCTCTAGGGGTGCTTCTGCTGTAGCAGTTGCAGCAGTTGCTCAAAGTTTGATTTGTCCATCATCATACGTCTTATCTGTTGGGTGTCTATGCCCAGCAGATTTTCCCATTTTGTCCATTTGTAACCATTTTTGTCAAACAGGAGCTGCTTTTGCACTTGGTTATTGCCCATCCGGCAAACGTGAGCAATATATTTTAGTTGCTGTACGTAGCAGGATAGTTTTATATCCTGGGTTCCTGTCAGTTTCTGGAGGTCAGCATTGGACATCTTGTAGCTCCAGTCTATATCTTCATTTGTAGTGTTCTTTTGGTCAGGGGCATTCTTTCGTTTATATCCACCTTTAATCATTTTCCTTAGGAAGCCGTGCCACACTACCTCAATTTTGTGAATTTCACTGGATGATAGTTGCCATGCCTGTGTGCTGTACAGGAGGCGAGATCGAACGCATGCCACTAGGAACTTTATACAGGTTTTTAGTAGTATTCAGTGGTCAGTTAGAACGTGTTTCAGTTCATTCCATTTCATGAATGCAGCACTTATCCTAGCATGCAGGAAGTATGAGGATTCATCACAGTTGCTGACATTATAACCAAGATATTTAAAGGTGCGGACGTTTTTAATATTAGTGCCACCAAGGGAAATGATACTTGGTTTACATTTGATATCCTCATTGACGTTAAAAGCCATTGTTTCTGTTTTGACATATGATATTTGTAAACCAAAGCGGGTGTAGGTCTTATCATACAACTGAAGAATATTCTGAAGCTCCTTGATGGATCCAGTGAGTATGGCCTGATCATCTGCGTATAGAATCTCTGTTATGCAACCCTCTCCTGATGCTCGTGCTTTCGTACGCATTTCTCTTGTGGATACCTCATTTGGAATGCAATATCTGAACTTGAAGCCTGTATCTGGGTACAGTTTTGATATCTCATGCTGTGCAATCCTGACAACAAAGTCCATATAGATATTAAAAACTGTTTTCATGCCGCCGAGCTATTTTTATGTATTTTATTTTTTAAAAGGACTTGTCTGTAGGTGTGTGTGTTTTATGTTTACAACACATAGGTCTACATTAGCGCACGCGCGCTTGTGTGGTTATCTCTGGCCATGCCCCTGCGTGAAAGTTACGCAGTATCACTGTCCTGTCCGTGGTAATAATCAGAACCGGCTCTGTAATGATAATGTGCGCGTTCTTCTCTCCCTCTGTGGTCGGATGTGTTGAGCGATGTGAGCGTGGGCCTTGCGCAGCTACACAGCAAAATCCCCAGTGTTGAATTAACACCCAGAGTGTTTATATAGGTCCAACTGGACACAAATTAACTCTGAAAGTGTTAATTCAACACTGAGGAATTTGCTGTGTACACTGAGCCAAACGTAACCTATCGTAGGCTTCTAGGCTAATTACGCGCTTACACTGTAAATGCTTGACACGTATTGCAAATAAAATAAGAGTGTTTTCCTGGCCAACGGTAAGGGTAGGGTTGACAGGTAGCCTATGAGGGGCCTAGCCCCTGGGCCACGGGTGTTGATAAAGCGCCCCTGCGGACATGGAGGAGACCGAGGAATCTGTGGTGGACGACCCTGCAGAAAACGCAATTTCTTCCAGTAATGAAGTGCCCTGGCCCTACATACGTGATCACTTCAGCTTCGTAGAGAAAAGGGGTGACAGTTTCATTATGCAATGCAGATTATGTGTGCCCAAGAAGACAACCATTGCGGCATACAAAAATTCGACGTCTAATCTGCACAAGCATGTTGAGGTAAGTATTGTCATTGGCATCATAATCACGGGCACAGATAGAGGGTGGGACGGGTGGGATTCGTCCCACCCAGATTTAAATTCACCTCGTTCGGTCCCCCCCACTTATAGGGAGGAAAAACGTCTATGCTGTCTTTCTTTGCATAAGGCAAACCTCACGGAAAAATCAAAAGACTAATTACCATTCGGTTTATTGAGGTGCACAGCAGTGTATACATAGTTGCAACAACTCACATAAAACAAAACAAAGACTGATATTCGGTTGGTTGAGCTGCGCAGACTGCACAGGTTGCGAGCTCGAGCTTGGTTGCTATGGTTACCCACAACAAGTTTGACAGGCATATCGGGGTTGGGGTTGGTTTGCTGGCAGCTTTGTCCCCCCCAGTTTTTTGTCCCCCCCAGTTTTTTGTCCCCCCCAGTTTTTTGTCCCCCCCAGTTCAAAAAACGTATCTGCGCCCCTGATCATAATGTTTCCTTTCCATAGTAAAACCGACAATAGGCTGGTTATATTCCAAAAATAGTGGATGGCATTGCTAATGTTGAAGTAGCAACCTGTTGGTACTGTAACATAACGGTAACTAGTCTGTCATTCGGTTGGCTAATCATGCAAGCAAGTTAGCTCGCCAACCTGACGTGATCAGTCCTCCTACCATTCTACATCCAACAGGCCAGAAAGGAATACTAAGCAAAACAAATGATGTTTGAATTGAATTGTTCAATAACACACAGTGCATACAGGCAAGCTACGAGATTTCGGTGCAACATTTCACTTTCATATTTCGTGTACAATGCTTTGTGTGTGGTCAGGGTGATGTAAACGACATGGCTGTGTGTATTGACCTTCTTTGTTTGTCTCAGTTTTAATGCAGCATTATCCTAAGCATTCAATTTGATACACTTCCTTTAAATAAAACATCTGGGTTGAGATGTACATATATCCTTGTTTCCTCTTCTTTTTCATTTTTGCACAACACAATGGAGGCAGAAAACACCCATTGTTAAAAGTAACGTTTTACTTTTACTCAAAGTACATTTTAAATGATCTACTTTTTACTTTTACTTGAGTAGATTTTTTGTCTGGTAACTTTACTTGTACTTAAGTAAAATTTCATCAGAGTAACAGTACTTGTACTTGAGTATAATATTTTAGTACTCTTTCCACCTCTGCTTTTCGACAATGTTTATTGTTAAAAGCGCTATACAAATAAACTTGATGAAACTTGAAAAAAGGAGGATGGTTTGGGGAAAGCCAGATTTAAGTTCGAAGGAATTAAAACAGGGAAGTTTTACATGTTTGCTCTTTGGAAACTTGTGAGAAAATAATTTTTTTTGCATTTTTGTCACTTAAAACTGTTTGGTTATAGTTCATAAAACTTACTCATGAACTAAAACTACCAATAAACTAGGAATAAAACTCTTCTGTTTATTTGTCATAAGACTAAGACTAAATGTCATAAGCTCACTCACTCCAATCTGTTTTTTGTCTTCAGTTTTATTCTCAGCTTCCATATAGGTCTGGTTCTTGTTTCTGTTCACCTATCCTTTGTTTTCCTTTCAACTACCCATTTTTAGGTGATTGCTAAGAAAGTCAGGGGTTTAAGCCCCAGCACCACCAAGCTGCCTTGGTTGGGCCCATCCTGCTTCAGCAGCGCTGTATCATGCCTGACCCTGCACTCTGACCCCAAGTTCCTAAGAAGCTGGGATATGCAAAGAAAAAGAATTTACATGTACTATATACAGTGCTCAGCGTAAATGAGTACACCCCCTTTGAAAAGTAACATTTTAAACAATATCTCAGTGAACACAAACAATTTCCAAAATGTTGACAAGACAAAGTTTAATATAACATCTGTTTAACTTATAACAGGAAAAAGTAAGGTTAATAATATAACTTAGATTACACACTTTTCAGTTTTACTCAAATTAGGGTGGTGCAAAAATGAGTACACCCCACAACAAAAACTACTACATCTAGTACTTTGTATGGCCTCCATGATTTTTAATGACAGCACCAAGTCTTCTAGGCATGGAATGAACAAGTTGGTGACATTTTGCAGCATCAATCTTTTTCCATTCTTCAACAATGACCTCTTTTAGTGACTGGATGCTGGATGGAGAGTGATGCTCAACTTGTCTCTTCAGAATTCCCCAAAGAAAATAATTTCTTTCCACCACAAAGGTGAAAGCTACAAGAAAATCAGCAAAGCTTTACTTATCAGTCAGAATACTGTAGCAAAAGTGGTACAAAAATTTAAGAAAGATGGAACTGCAACCATCTCACAGAGACGTCCAGGTCGTCCACGGAAGTTAACACCTCGACAGGAGCGCCTTCTGATGAGAAGGGTTGAAGAAAATTGGCATGCAAGGTCACTGCAGTTATCTAAAGAAGTAGAAAGTCAAACTGGGGTGACTATTTCCCATGACACAATATGGCGTATACTGCAGAGGAATGGCATGCATGGATGCCATCCACGAAAGAAGCCTCTCCTAAAGCCCAAGCACAAAAAAGCCCACCTAGAGTTTGCCAGGGCCCATGCTGACAAAGATGAAGACTACTGGGACTCTATACTCTGGAGTGATGAGACCAAGATAAATGTATTTGGAACTGATGGCTTCAAAACTGTATGGTGTCGCAAAGGTGAGGAATACAAAGAAAAATGCATGATGCCTACAGTGAAACATGGTGATGGCAGTGTCCTTATGTGGGGCTGCATGAGTGCTGCTAGTGTCGGGGAGCTGCATTTCATTGATGGCATCATGAATTCACAGATGTATTGCTCTATACTGAAAGAGAAGATGCTACCATCATTCCGTGCCCTTGGTCATCGTGCACTTTTCCAACATGACTAAACACACATCTAAGGCCAATGTTGGATTTCTGAAGAAGAACAGGGTGAAAGTGATTCAGTGGCCAAGTATGTCTCCTGATCTGAACCCAATCGAACACCTATAGGGAATTCTGAAGAGACAAGTTGAGCATCACTCTCCATCCAGCATCCAGTCACTAAAAGAGGTCATTGTTGAAGAATGGAAAAAGATTGATGTTGTAAAATGTTGCCAACTTGTTCATTCCATGCCTAGAAGACTTGGTGCTGTCATTAAAAATCATGGAGGCCATACAAAGTACTAGATGTAGTAATTTTTGTTGTGGAGTGTACTCATTTTTGCACCATCCTAATTTGAGTAAAACTGAAAAATGTGCAATCTAAGTTATATTATTAACCTTACTTTTTCCTGTTATAAGTTAAACAGATGTTATATTAAACTTTGTCTTGTCAACATTTTGGAAATTGTTTGTGTTCACTGAGATATTGTTTAAAATGTTACTTTTCAAAGGGGGTGTACTCATTTATGCTGAGCACTGTACATATACATATATACATATATATAGAAATCCTACCAGTGGCTGGATAATGCAGGACTGACAGACAGCACAGAGGCGCTAATCATGGCAGCACAAGAACAGGCCATAAGCACAAGAGCCATAGAGGCCAGGATCTACCAGAGTAGATCAGACCCAAGATGCAGACTGTGCAAAGAAGCCCCTGAAACAGTCCAGCACATAGTAGCAGGGTGTAAGATGCTAGCTGGATCAGCGTACATGGAGAGGCACAACCAAGTGGCTGGGATAGTATACAGGAACATCTGCAACCAGTATGGAATAGAAGTACCCAAGTCCCAATGGGCCATACCACAGAAGGTGGCTGAGAACAACAGGGCCAAGGTTCTGTGGGACTTCAGCTTCCAGACTGACAAACAGATCCTGGCTAACCAACCGGACATAGTGGTGGTGGACAAAGAGCAGAAGAGGGTGGTGGTGATAGATGTGGTGATCCCAGCTGATGCCAACATCAGGAAGAAGGAACATGAGAAACTTGAGAAGTATCAAGGGTTGAAAGAGCAGCTGGAATGGATGTGGAAGGTCAAGGGTTGTGTGGTCCCCGTGGTAGTGGAGGCACTTGGGGCACTAACCCCCAAACTGGGAGAGTGGCTCCAGCAAATCCCAGGAACAACATTTGAAGCCTCAGTCCAGAAGAGCGCAGTACTAGGAACATTGAAGATACTGCGCAGAACCCTCAAACTCCCAGGCCTCTGGTAGAGGACCCGAGCTTGAGGATGACATGGATACCACCCCCCCGCCGGGGGTGAGAAGGAGATTTTTTTTTGTTGCTCTTTTCATCTAGTCAGACGGTCGTACCAGTTCACATCAGTGTGGAAATTGTCTTCTGTCACTGCAACGTCGCTCGTGGCTGATACGGCCGATGTTGGATCGACAGAGGCAGTTGCAGTGGCTGCAGGTAAGGTTGATTGGCGATGGTGTTGCCTGGCTAGTCCTTTCATGTTTTTGTTGGCGTCTCCTCTCCTGTTGTTCTGCTAGCTCATCTTCGTATCTTGCGGCACCGGTACATACTGCATGTCTCCATGTGGCTCTCTCTCTGGCTAACCATTCCCAATTTCCGAAGGGGATGTGGAAGTCCTTCAGGGTTTCTTTGCATACATCTCGGTAGTGCAGCTTGGGCCTTCCAAGGGGTTTGAGGCCTGTAGCCAGCTGGCCAAACAACAGCTGCTTGGGAATTCGGCAGTCATCCATTCTGGACACGTGGCCAAGCCATCTCAGTCTTCTTTGGTTGATCATAGTCATGATGGTGGTCAGGCCTGCTTTTCTCAGTACGTCGGTGTTGGTGACTCTCTCCTGCCACTTGATGTTGAAGATCTTTCGTAGATATCTAAGATGGTATGTGTTTAGTTTCTTTTCGTGCCTCTTGTAGCATGTCCAGGTCTCAGAGCCATACAGAAGGGAGCTGAGGACACAGGTTTCGTAGATTCTTGCCTTGGTTTTATCGCTCAGGTGCTTGTTTTGCCACGCTCGCTTGCACAGCTTTCCAAAGGCTGCAGCTGCCTTCCCAACCCTTGAGTTGATCTCTTCATCAATGGAGGCGCGAGAAGTCACAGTGGAGCCCAGATAGCAGAATTTGTCCACCACGTCTAGGGGCTTGTCATCCAACTTCAAGGCTTCATGGTTCTCTTGCATTCCTTGGGAAAGGACATCAGTTTTCTTGATGCTGATCACAAGTGAGAATAGCTTGCATGCTTGAACCTGTCAAACATGTGTTGTAGAGTGGCAACATCATGGGCGACCAGAGCTGCATCATCAGCAAAGACTAAGTCGTGTATGGTGGCTTCCTTCACCTTCGTTTTGGCCCTGAAATGTGCCAGATCGAATAAGGATCTGTAGGCTCGCCAATGCAGAAAGACATTGCCAGGGTTCTCCTTGAAAACAGTGGACAGCAGAATGGCAAAGTAAATTCCGAATAGGGTTGGAACTAAAATGCATCCCTGCTTGACCCCGCTCTTGATTGCAAAACTGTGGGATTGTGAACCATCGAACTGGTCAGTTGCCTGCATATCTTCATGAAATGATGATATGATGCAAAGTGTGGGGGGGGTGGACAGCCCATGGACTCCAACTCATGGAACAGACCTGATCTGCTGACCATATCGAACTCCTTAGTCAGATCCACAAAGGCGATGGCAAGTGGTCGCTGTTGCTCACGACATTTCTTTTGGAGTTGACAAAGAGAGAATATCATGTCAATAGTTGACCTTTTTGAGTGGAAACCACACTGACTTTCAGGCAGAATTCAGTCGGCAAGTAGTTGTAGACATCTCAGAACCACATGAGCAAAGGCTTTGCCCGCGATACCCAGGAGCGATATACCATGGTAATTGTTCCAATCACCCTTGTCGCCCTTTTCTTGTACAGCATGATGATCTTTGCATTTCTCATGTCTTGTGGTATGGTGCCTTTTCTCCAGCGAAGAAGAAGAAGGTTGTAGAGATCAGGGATGATGGCTTCTTTGTTGTACTTCAGGAGCTCAGTTGGTATGGAGTCACTGCCTGGAGCCTTACAAAAAGAGAGATCATGAATAGCCTTGCTCAGCTCAAGGAGAGTGGGTTCTGCATCAAGTTCTGTCATTTCGGGTAGTCTTGGGAGCTGGAGATTGCTGTCTAGATGGCATTCAACCGAATAGAGATCTGAGTAATGCTCAATCCAGCGCTCTAACTGTTGGTTCTTGTCATGGATGAGCTCGCCAGTCTTTGATTTGATTGGAGCCACTTTGGTGACCTGTGGTCCTAAGGTGGTTTT